>NW_027140616.1:600000-841533 GCF_036365525.1 Heterodontus francisci
GAATATTGTGTGTGGACAATATATGTGTGTTGGGTTAGTGGAAATGTAACACGGTGACACTTACTGAGGGTGTAACTTGTATAAAGTCCCATCCACCCCGACGGTAATCTTCAGCTGTTCCAGTTGGCGATTTTCTCTCATTTTCTCCAGCACGGCGGAGAGTCCAGCCCCACACAGCTGAGCAGCTCTCTGGGACACTATCAGACATACCTCCCTCACCACAACACAGTCCTCACTCCCACACGGCAGGCCCAGCTCCTCCAGGATGGATTGAACATGTTGCAGATCCCCATAATCACTGAGAGAGGGAGAGGACAAAGAGGGATATTAAAATCACAGAGATACAATGTGATATTGAGATATGGGATTCAGTGTGAGTCTGAGATGTGGGGTCCAGTGTGAGTCTGAGACGTGGGGTCCAGTGTGAGTCTGAGATGTGAGGTCCATTGTGAGTCTGAGATGTGCGGTTCAGTGTGAGTCTGAGATGTGGGGTTCAGTGTGAGTCTGCGATGTGGGGTCCAGTGTGAGTCTGAGATGTGGGGTCCAGTGTGAGTCTGAGAAGTGGGGTTCAGTGTGAGTCTGAGATGTGAGTTTCAGTGTGAGTCTGAGATGTGGGGTTCAGTGTGAGTCTGAGATGTGGGGTTCAGTGTGAGTCTGAGATGTGGGGTCCAGTGTGAGTCTGCGATGTGCGGTTCAGTGTGAGTCTGAGATGTGGGGTTCAGTGTGAGTCTGCGATGTGGGGTTCAGTGTGAGTCTGAGATGTGGGGTTCAGTGTGAGTCTGAGATGTGGGGTCCAGTGTGAGTCTGAGATGTGGGGTTCAGTGTGAGTCTGCGATGTGCGGTTCAGTGTGAGTCTGAGATGTGGGGTTCAGTGTGAGTCTGAGATGTGGGGTTCAGTGTGAGTCTGAGATGTGGGGTCCAGTGTGAGTCTGCGATGTGCGGTTCAGTGTGAGTCTGAGATGTGGGGTTCAGTGTGAGTCTGCGATGTGGGGTTCAGTGTGAGTCTGAGATGTGGGGTTCAGTGTGAGTCTGAGATGTGGGGTCCAGTGTGAGTCTGAGATGTGGGGTCCAGTGTGAGTCTGAGATGTGGGGTTCAGTGTGAGTCTGAGATGTGAGTTTCAGTGTGAGTCTGAGATGTGAGTTTCAGTGTGAGTCCGAGATGTGAGTTTCAGTGTGAGTCTGCGATGTGGGGTTCAGTGTGAGTCTGAGATGTCGGGTTCAGTGTGAGTCTGCGATGTGGGGTTCAGTGTGAGTCTGAGATGTGGGGTTCAGTGTGAGTCTGCGATGTGCGGTTCAGTGTGATTCTGAGATGTGGGGTTCAGTGTGAGTCTGAGATGTGGGGTTCAGTGTGAGTCTGAGATGTGAGTTTCAGTGTGAGTCTGAGATGTGAGTTTCAGTGTGAGTCCGAGATGTGAGTTTCAGTGTGAGTCTGCGATGTGGGGTTCAGTGTGAGTCTGAGATGTGGGGTTCAGTGTGAGTCTGAGATGTGAGTTTCAGTGTGAGTCTGAGATGTGGGGTTCAGTGTGAGTCTGAGAAGTGGGGTCCCGTGTGATTACTTTCCTACCTTTCAATCTGCGACAGGAACTTGGTTTTGATGACATCTCGATCCCTCAGCCGACGGGCTGTGATTCCCGGGAAGATCAGTCCTTTCTCACTGAGGTGTAGCAGGATATTTCGAACAATCTCACCCAGGTACATCCCACTGATCATCTTCTCATAGCTACAGAGAGAGCACAGGACAGGGTGAAACAGGTGAGACAGCCACTCTGAAACAGGTACAGCAGGAAACAGAGGTAGTGTCATTGGGAGCAGCAGTGGGAAGCCCAGGGAGGAGCAGGGAGTGGGGACAGGGATTGTGCACAGAGTAGACGTGGGATTTGCAAGAAATGTCGACGTAGAGAGGCATGGGCGTAATGAGGGTTTGGGGGCAATGATTGAACGAGCAGCATTTTGGAGCATGTCTGTTAAAGCCAATATTGAATGTACTCTATGATGTGAGCAAGAGTGTGAGCACCAGATCGGGCAGAGAGTTACATGGACAGTGGGAGGAGATTGAACGGGTGTGTTGAGTCAATTCGAGTGTATAGTGTACAGAGGACTATTACAAGCCCCCTTTCCAATGGATGTGATTGTAGATTAGAACAAAGAACAAAGAAAATTACAGCACAGGAACAGGCCCTTCGGCCCTCCAAGCCTGCGCCGATCCAGATCCTCTATCTAAACATGTCGCCTATTTTCTAAGTGTCTGTATCTCCTTACTTCCTGCCCATTCATGTATCTGTCTAGATACATCTTAAAAGACGCTATCGTGCCCGAGTCTACCACCTCCGCTGGCAACGCGTTCCAGGCACCCACCACCCTCTGCGTAAAGAACTTTCCACGCATATCCCCCCTAAACTTAATTAATTAAGTAATTAATTAATTAATTGAGTGACCTGTTTCCGGGGTAAGTGACCGACCTGTTTCCAGGGTAACTGACTGACGTGTTTCCGGGGTCACTGACTGACGTGTTTCGAGAGTAATTCACTGATGTGTTTCCCGGGTAACGGGTGTGCTTTGCAGGAGTTTGACCTGGAAGTAGTTGCCATTGTAAATGATACTGTTGGAACAATGATGTCATGTGCGTATGAAGACCCGAAGTGTGAAGTTAGTTAATTAATTAATCTCTCCGTAGAGACAGGTGATATGTTATAAAATTAAACCACGAAGGTACAGGAGATGGTGATGAGGAGGAGTTGCAACAATTAATTAATTAATTAATTAAAACTTAATTAAGATTCAATCCTTACATCTGTTTTCCTGGGTGCAGAGAATGTTGATCCACTAATTTGTCAAATTCAGTCACAAACTCAGCGAACTGATTCCTCTCACCCTCTCCGAATGCTTCCCATTCCATATCGATACACATTTCTCCATCATCACCTTCCAATTTCTCAATGTTCTTCATCTGCTCCATGTAACATGCATTGGTGCCAGTTCCTGCAGATAAACCAGGACAAGCACACAGTGAAGAGTCCCATCCAATACCACCCAGCACCCACAGCCCTGCCTCTTCCAATGCCCATGGCCCCACCTCTCCCATGGCCCAGCGTACATGACCCTTGACCAATCACTATTAAACATCCCTCCCCACACTCTGGGACATATTCCAATGAACACTCACCAACAATGAGACCAACTTCACACTTCGGGTCTTCATACGCACATGACATCAGTGTTCCAACAGTATCATTTACAATGGCAACTACTTCCAGGTCAAACTCCTGCAAGGCACACCCGTTACCCGGGAAACACATCAGTGATTTACTCTCGAAACAGGTCGGTCAGTCACCCCGGAAACAGGTCGGTCAGTCACCTTGGAAACGGGTCAGTCAGTTACCCTGGAAATGGGTCGGTCAGTCACCCTGGAAACGGGTCGTCAGTCACCTTGGAAGCAGGTCGTTCAGTTACCTTGGAAACAGGTCCATCAGTCACCTTGGAAGCACGTTGGTCAATGACCCCGGAAACGGGTCGGTCAGTCACCCCGGAAACAGGTCCGTCAGTTACCCCAGAAACAGGGCGGCCAGTTTCCCCGGAAACAGGTCAGTCAGTCACCCCGGAAACAGGTCGGACATTTACCTTGGAAACAGGTCGGTCAGTTACCGTGGAAACAAGTCGGTCAGTTACCGTGGAAAGACGTCAGTCAGTTACCCCGGAAACAGGTCGGTCAGTCTCCCCGGAAACAGGTCGGTCAGTCTGGGTCTGTCACACAGCAGCACCTGGGCTGAAAGTCATTACCTTTCTGCGTTGAATGGCCTCCCGCAGGAGCTGTACTATATCCTCTCCTACACAGCCTGAAGCATTAAATCCCTTGGTCCATTTCAACAGGATCCCCTGGAGAGCAGAAGAGCCCTGATTAATGAAACTCTGATCTCCAATGGGATGTTTAACACCCCAGTCAGTTAATGCTGCTCAATGTAAAACACAGAATATAAACTGCTGCTTGCTGTATTGTGCTGAGGGTGGATCGAGAGAGAAATGAGACAGACACATGGGATGGCCAAGCTCTCACCTGATCCAGGGCAGTCTGATTGCAGGGGAAAGAGAAGGTGAATCCCAGAGGAAGGCGTTCCGTGATTTTCAGATTTGATAGGAATCTCGCAATACAGTCCACAATGTGATCAAAGAGCTGCAAAAGAGCAGATGTTAGAGCCTGTTCTAGAACCAGCACTGGGGGAAGTATCAGACAAAGTGAATCACCTCAGCTGGGAGATCTCTGCACCGAGTGACAATCAGATTGCAAATAACCCTGGTTCAAAACAGCAACCAGAGAGACAAATGCAGCCCTCCCCCTCCCCCTAGCTCACCTTCACATTGTGAGCCTCTGCCATCACATCCTGTCACCAGGCCACTGTACCCTACCCTGCCCTTAGTCCTCCCATAGACAAGTGTGAGGTGGTGCACTTTGATAGGAAGAAGATGGCCACATACTGCTTGGATAATCAAAGTCTGAATGGTATAGAGGAGCAAAGGGATCTAGGGGTACAGATACACAAATTACTAAAAGGGCATAAAAAATAATCCAAGCACTGGGGGTCATTTCAAGAGGAATCGTGTTAAAAAGCAGGGAAATTGTGTTAAATAGTTTTGAACCTTGGCTGACCACCCTGTTTGCGGGGTAACGGACCACGGAGTGGTTGAGGTGAATATTATTGATACATTTCAGGGGAAGCTAGATAAACACATGAGGGAGAAAGGAATAGGATATGTTAATGGTGTGAGATGAGATAAGGTGGGAGGAGGTTTTTGCCTGGAGCATAAACACTGCTATAGACCTGTCAGTCCAAATCGCCTGTTCCTGAGCTGTAAACTCAATGTCATTTCAACCCCATCCTCACTAACATTTGATGGAGCCCTTCTGATGTCGACGTGTCCAGAACACATACATGTAAGAAAGGACATAAAGAACATAACAAATAGGAACTGGAGTAGGACAGTCAATAAGGTCATAACTCATTATCTATCTCAACTCCACATTCCCACACTACCCCCATCTCCCTTAATTCCCTTAGTCTTCAAAATCTATCAATCTCAGTCTTGACTATCCTCAATAAATGAGAATTGACAACTCTCTGGAATAGACAATTCCAAAGCTTCACAATCTTACAAGTGAAGACATTTCTACTCATGCCAGTCCTAAATGACTGGCCAATTATCCTCAGACTATGAGCCTAGCCAGTTCTAGACTTGTAGTTTGAAGCATGGTGCAGGAGGGTGGGCTTCAGATTCTTGGGGCATTGGGACCAGTTCTGGGGCAGGAACCACCTATTCAAAGGGATGTGATGCATGTCAACAGGACTCGGACCAATGTCCTCATGTAGACATTTACTCATGTGGTTGAGGAGGGTTTTAACTGAATTGACAGGATGGGCACCAGCATATAGAAGGAAAAAAGAGGAATAAGGTGCATAATGTGAGAGTGTTGGATAGTACAAAAGAAGGAAGGAGTACCACATTAGAGAGAAGCAGATTAAGAAGGGCTATGAGGAATACAAGGACAGGTTTACAATACATGTATGTAAATGCACAAAGTGTGGTAAATAAGGTTGGTGAGCTACAAGCACAGATAGCCATGTGGGAATCTGATGTAGCTGCAATAATGGAAAAGTGGCTGAAAAATGAAGATTGGGTACTTAATATTGAAGAATATAAAGTGTTCAGAAAAGATAGGGAAAGAAACGAAGGGAGGTGAGGTGGCAGTACTGATTAGGGAAGATATTGTAGAGTTGAAAAGGGAGCATGTCCTGGAAAGGCAAAGACAGAATCCATTTGTTTAGAGTTGAGAAGCAAAAAGGTGATGATCGCACAACTGGGGATATTCTATAGGCCTCCAAATTCAGAGAGAGAGCTGGAGAAGAAAATCTGCAGGAAAATCACAGAGATGTGCAAGAACTATAGAGTGGTGATATTGTGGGGGGGTGGGGGGGGGGACTTTAATTACCCAAATATAGATTGGAATAACGTTAGAGTAAAGATTAAGGAGAGGAGGAAATTCAGGAGAATTGTTCAGGAGAATTTCCTTGACCAGTATGTTCTTGATCCAACTAGGAAGGAGACATTGCTGGTCAGGTGCTGGGGAATGAGGTGGACCAAGTGTCTGTGGGGAGCACTTGAGTAAGAGTGATCAACATATCGTAAGGTTTAGATTAGTAATGGAGAAGATTAAGGAACAATCTGAAGTGGAACTTCTAAATTGGAAGGGGGGCGGGGGGAATCTATCCAGGGTTAAATGGAACCCAAGAGTGAGGATGAACTGTAACATGGAACAATGGGTAATCTTTAAGGAGGAGATATTTCAGGTACAGGCTAGGTACATTCCAATAATGGCAGTTAACATAAAAGGGAATCCAAAAATCTGCCAGCATGTAAATAGTAAGCAGGTAGTAAGAGGCGGGTTGGGGGCGAGTAGGGAGAACGAGGGTGATATATGCTGAGAGACGCAGGGCAAGGCTCGAATATTTGACTACTTTGAATCAGTGTTTACTAAAGAAGAGGATGCTGACAAAGTATCAATCGAAGTGGAGATGATAGAGGTAATGGATGGGGTGAAAACTGAGAGGCAGAACATCCCGGAAAGGCTGGCTATGCTTAGAGGGGATAAATCTCCTGGTCCGGGTGGCTGTATTCCAGTTTGCTAAAGGAAGTGGGATTTGAGATAGTGGAAGGACTTGTCATAATCTTCCAATCTTCACAAGAAAGAAGGGAAGAAGGTAGAGGATTGGAGAGTGGGAAATGTGACATCCCTATTCAAGAAAGGGTATAAGGACAGTGCTAGCAACTACAGGCTGGTCACTTTAACATCAGTGTGCGTAAGGTTTTAGAAATAATAATCAGGGAAATAAATCAACAGGCACTTGGAGAGTCATAAAGTCATAGAGTCGTGCAGCATGTAAACAGGTCCTTCGGCCCACTGTGTCCATGCCGACCACAATGCTTATCTATACTAATCCCACCTGCCTGCATTAATTCCATATTCCTCTATGCCTTGCTCATTCAAGTACCTGTCCAGATGCCTCTTAAATGTCTCTACTGTTCCTGCCTCCACCACCTCCTCAGGCAGCTCATTCCAGATACCCACTATTCTTTGTGTGAAAAATTTACCCCTTTGATCCCCTTTAAACCTCCTCCCTCTCACCTTAAATCTATGCCCTCTAGTTTTAGTCACCCCTACCATGGGAAACAGACTCTGGCTATCTACCCTATCTATGCCTCTCATAATTTTATATACCTCTATCATGTCCCCTCTCAGCCTCCTTTGCTCCAGGGAAAACAGACCCAGCCTATCCAATCTCTCTTTATAACTCAAGCCCTCCAAACCAGGCAACATCCTTGTGAATCTTTTCTGCACCCTCTCAAGCTTAATCACATCTTTCCTGTCGTGCGGCAACCAGAACTGCACACAGTTCTCCAAATGCGGCCTAACCAACGTTATGTACAACTGTAACATGACGTCCCAACTCTTGTACTCAATGCCTCGGCCGAAGAAGGCAAGCATGCCATACGCCTCCTTCACCACCCTGTCTACCTGTGTTGCCACTTTCAGGGAACTATGTACTTGCACGCCAAGGTCTCTCTGCTCAACAACACTCCCCAGGACCCTGCCATTCACTGCATATCTCCATCCCTGGTTTAACTTCCCAAAATGCATCACTTCACACTTGTCTGCGTTAAATTCCATTTGCCGCTCCCTTGCCCACTTTCCCAGTTGATCTATATCCTGTTGTAACCTTAGACAACCTTCTTCACTGTCCACTATACCACCAATTTTGGTGTCATCTGCAAACTTACTAATCATGCCCCTTACATTCACATCCAAGTCATTAATATATATGACAAACAATAGAGGGCCCAGCGCTGATCCCTGCGGCACACCACTGGTCACCGGCCTCCAATCTGAAAAACAACCCTCCACTACCACCCTCTGCCTCCAATCACCAAGCCAATTCTGTATCCAATTTGCTCGCTCACCCTGGATCCCATGTGTTCAAATCTTGTGGACCAGCCTACCATGCGGTACCTTGTCAAAGGCCTTGCTAAAGTCCATGTAGACAATGTCCATCGCCCTGCCTTTGTCAATCCTCTTGGTCACCTCCTCGAAAAACTCAATCAAATTTGTGAGTCATGATTTCCAACGCACAAAGCCATGCTGACTATCCCTAATCAGACCATGCCTTTCCAGATGCATATAAATCCTGTCTCTCAGAATCCCGTCCAATAACTTTCCCACCACTGATGTAAGGCTCGCCGGCCTATAGTTCCCTGGCTTATCCCTGCTGCCCTTCTTGAATAAAGGCACAACATTAGCTATCCTCCAGTCTTCCGGAAAGGGTTGGGTTAATTAGGGAGTGCCTTGTAAAAGAGAGATTTGTAAAAGGCAGAACGTACTTGACTAATCTAATTGTGTTTTTTGATGGAGTAACTGAGAAGGTTTATGAAGGGAATGTGGTGGAAGTTGTCAATATGGATTTTAAGAAAGCATTTTACAAAATGCCACCTAAAAGGATGGTCAACAAAAGTGAGGCTCATGGAATAGGAGAGTCAGTGTCAGCTTGCATAAAAAGTTGGCTTAAGTACAGAAAACAGCGAGTCATGGCAAATAATTGTTTTTCAGACTGGATGATGGTAGACTGATAGTGGTGTTCCCTGACGGTCAGTGCTAGAACCACTGTTTTTGTTTTGTGATGAAAAATGACTTGGATATTGGAATACAGAGTAAAAGTTCAAATTTGCCGATTATACCAAACTTGGAGATGTGGCAGACAATGATGATGTCAATCAACTACAACAGGATATAGATAGGCTAGCAGAATGGGCAGACAGGTGACAGATGGAATTTAATACTGAGAATTGTGAGGTGATGCATTTTGGCAGAAGGAATAGGGAGAGGCAATATATACTTAATGGCACAGTTCTAAAGAGTGTAGAGGAACAGAGGAACCTGGGGGTGCATGTGCCTAGCTATTTGAAGGTGGTCGGATATTGAGAGAGTAATTATCAAAGCATTTTGCATCTTGGGCTTCATAAATAGAAACATTGATTACAAAAGCAGGGAAGTTCTGCTGAACCTTTGTAAAGCTCTATTTGGGCCCCAACTGGAGTATTCAGTCCAGTTCTGGTCACCACACTTTAGGAAGGATGTGAGGGTCCTTGAGAGGGTGCAGAGGAGATTTACCAGAATGGTTCCAGGGATGGGGGATTTTAGTTACAAGGTTAGGTTGGAGAAGCTGGGATTGTTCTCCTTAGAACACAGGAGATTGAGGGGAGATTTAATAAAGGTATACAAGATTATGACAGGTTTAAATAAGGTAAACAAGGAAGAACTGTTCCCATTAGCTGATGGAACAAGCACTAGAGAATATAGATTAAACGTTTTGACCAATAGGTGCAGGGTTGCTGTGAGGAAGAATGTTTTTTACACAACAGGTGATAATGGATGTGGAGATGATGAATGATTTCATCAGTAAATTGGATGGGCACTTGAGGGAAATAAAGTTACAGAGCTACAGAGATAAAGGCAGGAATTGGGACTGACTGGATTGCTCTACGGAGAGCCAGAATGGACTTAATGGGCTGAATGGCCTCCTTCTGTACTATTATGAGTCTATGACTATGACTCTATGATAATAGAAGCTGGAGAACAGAAAGAATCTGTAAAGGGTTGTAGATAGGTTAATAGAGTGGACAGCAAAGTGGCAGAAGGAGAATAAAGTGGGGAAATGCATGGAACAGAAGAATGGGATGTTTTTTAACTGGTGAGAAACTATGAAATGTTGATATTCAGAGGGACCTTGGTGTGCTTGTTCAAGAAACACAGAAAGTAAGGTACGGCAAGCAATTAGGAAAGCAAATGGTTTGTTGGCCTTTCTTGCAAGGGGTTTGGAGTACAAGGGTAAAGAAATCTTCTTACAATTGTTCCAGGGCTTGGGTGTGACCACACCTGGAGTATTCTTTGCAGTTTTAAGGATATACTTGCCCTCGAGGCAGTTCACTAGATTGATTCCTGGGATGAGATGGCTATCCTATGAGGAGAGATTGAGTAGAATTGTCCTATATTTTCTGGAGTTTAGAAGAATAAGAGGTTATCTATTGAAACATGTGAGATTCTGAGAGGGATTGACAGGGTAGATGCTGACAGGCTGTTTCCCCTGACTGGATGATCATAGAGTCACTAACTGCACAGAAAGCAGCCAATGAGTGGTAATGACCTGGAACTCACTGCCGATGAGGTTGTTGCAAGTGGAGATGATGAATGATTTCCAAAGGAAATTGGATGGGTAATTGAGGGAAATGAACTTGTAGGAACAGAGCTGGGGAATGGGACTGATTGGATTGCTCCAAAGAGAGCTGGCATGGACTCGATGGACTGATTGTCCTCCATCTGTGTCATATGACTCTATGGCCCTACTATTGGCATTGTTAAAATCTGCAATTTTACTGTCCTATTGTTTCTGCACTTTTCAGCAATCTGCCTACATATTTTCTCTTCTCTCTTCCTCTGACTGGGGATCTATAGTACACTTCCTGCACTGTGATTGCCCTTTTTTTCTTCCCTAGTTCAACCCATATGGCCTCATTTGATAAGCCTTCTAGTATATCATCCCTCCTTTCAGCTGCAATTATTTCTGGTGAACCAATGTTACAACCTCTCCTCCTTTTGTTACACCCTCTCGATCCCGTCGGAAACCCTGAAACCAGGAATATTGAACTGCCATTCCTGCCCTTTTAGCTATATTCCAATAATAGGTATGATATCATACTTTCAAGTGTCAATCTGTGCTCTCAGCTCATCTGCCTTGTTCCTTGAAATAAAAAAAGAAAGTGCTGAAAATACTCAGCAGGTCTGGCATGAGTGTATCCAGCACTTCCTGTTTTACAGATTTCCAGCATCAGCAGTAATTTTCTTTTATTTT
Source organism: Heterodontus francisci (assembly GCF_036365525.1). Classification (NCBI taxonomy): domain Eukaryota; kingdom Metazoa; phylum Chordata; class Chondrichthyes; order Heterodontiformes; family Heterodontidae; genus Heterodontus; species Heterodontus francisci. Next base: position 610,950 of record NW_027140616.1, read on the forward strand.
TTTCAGACATACAGCACTGAAACAGGCCCTTCGGCCCACCGAGTCTGTGCTGACCATCAACCACCCATTATACTAATCCTACATTAATCCCATATTCCTACCCCATCCCCACCTTCACTCAATTCTCCTACCACCTACCTACACTAGCGGCAATTTACAATGGCCAATTTACCTATCAACCTGCAAGTCTTTGGCTGTGGGAGGAAACCGGAGCACCCGGCGAAAACCCACGTGGTCACAGGGAGAACTTGCAAACTCCACACAGGCAGTACCCAGAATCGTACCGCGGTCACTGGAGCTGTGAGGCTGCGGTGCTAACCACTGTGCCACTCCAGTTGAACCTAGGTAGGTGAACTCTTGAACCACTTCCAGAGCATGGTTGCCGATACTGATAGATGGAGCATTTCTGACGTCCTGTCCCATGATGTTCGTTTTCTTGAGGCTGATGGTTAGGCCAAATTCATTGCAGGCAGCCGCAAACCTGTCGATGAGTCTCTGCAGACACTCTTCAGTGTGAGATGTTAATGCAGCATCGTCAGCAAAGAGGAGTTCCCTGATGAGGACTTTCCGTACTTTGGACTTCGCTCTTAGACGGGCAAGGTTGAACAACCTGCCCCCTGATCTTGTGTGGAGGAAAATTCCTTCTTTTGAAGACTTGAACGCATGTTAGAGCAGCAGGGAGAAGAAGATCCCAAACAGTGTAGGTGCGAGAACACAGCCCTGTTTCACACCACTCAGGATAGGAAAGGGGTCTGATGAGGAGCCACCATGTTGAATTGTGCCTTTCATATTGTCATGGAATGAGGTGATGATACTTAGTAGCTTTGGTGGACATCCGATCTTTGCTAGTAGTCTGAAGAGACCACTTCTGCTGACGAGGTCAAAGGCTTTGATGAGATCATTGAAAGCAACACAGAGGGGCATCTGTTGTTCGCAGCATTTCTCCTGTAGCTGGTGAAGGGAGAACAGCATGTCAATGGTGGATCTCTCTGCTCGAAAGCCACACTGTGCCTCAGGGTAGACACACTCAGCCAGCTTCTGGAGCCTGTTTAAAGCGACTCAAGCGAAGACTTTCCCCACTATGCTGAGCAGGGAGATTCCACTGTAATATAAAAGCAAAATACTGTGGATGCTGGAAATCTGAAATAAAAACAAGAAACACTGGAACCACTCAGCAGGTCTGGCAGCATCTGTGGAAAGAGAAGCAGAGTTAATGTTTCGGGTCAGTGACCCTTCTTCGGAACTGACAAATATTAAAAATGTCACAGGTTATAAGCAAGTGAGGTGGGGGTGGGGCAAGAGATAACAAAGGAGAAGGTGCAGATTGGACAAGGCCACATAGCTGACCAAAAGGTCGTGGAGCAAAGGCAAACAATATGTTAATGGTGTGTTGAAAGACAAAGCATTAGTACAGAACAGGTGTTAACGGTAGTTGTTGCAGTCACCGCGGTCACCCTTGTTCTTATAGAGGGTGATGATACTGGCATCGCGCATGTCCTGTGGTACTGCTTCCTCATCCCAGCACAGGCAAAGCAGTTCGTACAGTGCTGAGAGTATAGCAGGCTTGGCACTCTTGATTATTTCAGGGGTAATGCTGTCCTTCCCAGGGGCTTTTCCACTGGCTAGAGAATCAATGGCATCACTGAGTTCCAATTTTGTTGGCTGTACGTCCAGCTCATCCATGACTGGTAGAGGCTGGGCTGCATTGAGGGCGGTCTCAGTGACAACATTCTCCCTGGAGTACAGTTCTTGGTAGTGTTCCACCCAGCGGTCCATTTGCTTGCGTTGGTCAGTGATTGTATCCCCCGATTTAGATTTGAGGGGGGCGATCTTCTTGATGGTTGGCCCAAAAGCTCTCTTAATGCCATCATACATTCCTCTGATGTTTCCGTTGTCGGAGGCCAGCTGAATACGACTGCATAGGTGTTGCCAGTAGTCATTTGCACAGCGCCTGGCTGTTCTTTGTGCAGCGCGTCTGGCTACTTTAAGTGCTACGGATGTTAACTCGCTGGGAGCTTTCTTGTAGTTCAACAGTGCAATGTGCATAGCAGGTATGACAGGTTCCAGCGCTTCAAAGTGAGATTGAAACCAGTCTGCATTCCGCTTCACACGTTTGCCAGAGGTGGTCATTGCTGAGTCATAGATGGTGTCTCTGATGTGGGCCCACTTTGTCTCTGCATCCCCTGTCGGATTGTTTTGAAGGGCTTTTTCAAATGAATTTGGAAACTTATGGAACAGCTATGGATAAGAAATTCTGCTCATGTTGATGCGCGGGCGGCCCTTTTGCTTGGAGTGATGTAACTTCTTTGGTTTGAGTCTAACCTTGCTGCACACCAGGGGGTGGTCGGTGTCGCAGTCCGCACTGTGGAAGCTGCGTGTGATTTGAACACTGTTTATAGAGGCTCGCCTTGTGACGATGAGGTCCAGCTGGTGCAAACGACGTGATCTTGGGTGTCTCCATGAAACCTGGTGACAGGGTTTAGTATAAAAGAACGAGTTGGTGATGCAGAGGTTATGATAGGTACACAACTCAAGCAGTCTCTGCCCGTTCTCATTCATCCTTCCAACGCCATAGCGCCCAAGGCAGGAGGGCCATGAGTCATGGTCGGCCCCAACCCCGGCGTTAAAGTCCCCCAGCAGGAATAGGTGTTCGGTGTTGGGGATGCTGCTAATGATATTATGGAGTTCCTCGGAGAACTGGTCTTTAACTTCAGGTGGGGAGCAGAGTGTTGGAGCATAGATGCTGAGTAGGTGTACTGGACCAGAGGCGGTGAGCAGTCGGATGGACAGTATGTGTTCCGAGCCATTTGAAGGTGGCTCTATCATGCTGAGCAAAGAGTTTCTGATGGCGAAGCCCACTCCATGCTGTCTTGGTTCTTCAGGATCCCTACCCTTCCCCCCTTCCCTCCCCTCCCCCCTCACATCCCCCTCTTCCCATTCCCCCTCCCTCTCTCCTTGCACCCCCTCCCTCTCTCCTTGCACCCCCTCCTCCCTTCCCTCTCCCTCCATGAAATCACACAGTTTACTTGTTAGGGCCACTGCTCAGGGATAGGAGCTAACAACCTCACTGCCTTGTGGGCGTCTCGGGAGAGACCAAGGCTAAGGGAGTAAACCCTAACAGAAAATCCGGAGCTGGACCCCTAAGGCGGTCATGTGTTTCCTCTGGCATGTTTCCGGCAGTTCCTGCAGCCATACCGGTGCCAAACGTTGTGCTCTGCACTCCTTTGGATCCCACTGGAAAGGCCGAGAGGGGGGTTTTGATGCTTGGGCAACTCACAGCCTCCATACATCCAGCCAGGCATGCGCCATGGAGAGGTCACTCCATAGTCGCCTCACAGCGACCAAAACAACACGGAAGGCAGCAGTTACGGGTTTTAAGTCCAGCTCAATTGGTGTAGAGATTGGGCCCCATGGGTTGCCTTTGTCGGTGGGAGAGGTCATCGCATCTCATTGGACAGCTATCGCCCACCTCAAACTGGGCAACCCCCAGTCAGAAAGGTTCTGTCCCGCCACAGTCCACCTGCTTCAATGGGTGCTTGGAGCTCAGGGTCATTGCCCGACAAGTGGACTGTAACACCGCACCAAACAGCACGACAAAAAAAGGAAAGAAGGTACCAGCCCTTCATTTTGTAAGCTGGAACATCAGAACTATGTGTCCTGGCCTGTCAGAAGACTTTGCACAAATTAACGATTCTTGGAAGACCGCCATCATTAACATCGAGCTCAGTAGACTCAATGTGGACATTGCAGCACTTCAGGAGACACGCCTCCCTGCGAGCGGATCTCTAAGAGAGCAAGATTACACCTTCTACTGGCAGGGCAGGGATCCTGAAGAACCAAGACAGCATGGAGTGGGCTTCGCCATCAGAAACGCTTTGGTCACGTGACCACATGCTGGCCAACACGGGGAGTTTTAAATTGGAAAAAAAGAATTTGAACTGAGAAAGCCGTGCGCTCCCGGTTGGAACGAAACCTCCTCTCCAGTCCTGCCTGCCTCCCTCTCTTTCCCATGGAACTGAATCTTGTGAAAACACGTGAACCTCAAAGAGAGAAACGTCTCCGACATGAAGAAGGTTTAAGAAGAATACTGCGCCCCAACGAACAGCGAGACTACCTACAATCAAGTGAGCTTGAAGCACAGTAAATAAGAAACTCTTCTGATATTCCCTCAAACCTCTCTACAATATTTTCCTCCCCTCTTTATTGTCCCTATTTGCATGTGTGTATCACATGTGCGTGCTAGCATGGGCATGTTATATATCCGCAGGTGCTAACCAAGTTAGAGTTTAAGTTTAAGGTTGAATAAATTTCACTTTCTTTCTTTAAATCTAAGGAAGCCTGTTTGTGCTCATTTCTTTGCCTTATAATTGGAAAGCTGTGAACAAGGATTCACCAAGGGGGAGCTCAAAACACAGTGTGTCTGAAAATTAAACCCTGTTACAATAAGACCAGGTGAAGATAGCAAAAGACCTCTAGACACCTTTCTTGCACTATCTCTCTAGCCACACAGTCAGCTGCTCTATCCTCCAATTTCTAGCAAGTGGATCAGGAATAATCTGAGAGATCCTACTTATTAATCTCTTTTATAGCTGCCTAAACTCTGTTATGACCTCAGAGAGATCGTTAACGTGATGTGAAAAGAAGTGGTAGTGAGATAGTTGATGCGTTGGTTTTAATTTTACAAAATTACCCCAGTTTCGGGGAGTGTTCCATAAGATTGGAAAATAGCCAATGTGATATCAATAGGTTAAGTGAATGGGCAAAGATCTGGCAAATGGAGTATAATGTGGGAAAATGTGAAATTGTCCATTTTGGCAGGAAGTAAAAAGAGGCATATTATCTAAATGGTGAGAGATTGCAGAGCTCTGACATGCAGAGGGATTTGGGTGTCCGAGTGAATGAATCGCAAAAGGTTAGTATGCAGATACAGCACATAATTAGGAAAGCTAATAGAATGTTATCATTTAATGCGAGGGGAATTGAATACAAAAGTCGGGAGGTTATGCTTTAGGTATACAGGGCATTGGTGAGAGCACATCTGGAGTACTGTGTACAGAAATGGTCTCCTTATTCAACAACGAATGTAAATGCGTTGGAGGCAGTACAGAGAATGTTTACCAGACTAATAACTGGAATGGGCAGGTTGTCTTATGAGGAAAGGTTCGACAGGCTAGGTTTGTATCTTTTTTTTCATTCATTCATGGGATGTGGGTGTCGCTGGCTATGCCAGCATTTATTGCCCATCCCTAATTGCCCTTGAGAAGGTGGTGGTGAGCTGCCTTCTTGAACCGCTGCAGTCCATGTGAGGTAGGTACACCCACAGTGCTGTTAGGAAGGGAGTTCCAGGATTTTGACCCAGCGACAGTGAAGGAACGGCGATATAGTTCCAAGTCAGGATGGTGTGTGACTTGGAGGGAAACTTGCAGGTGGTGGTGTTCCCATGCATCTGTTACTCTTGTCCTTCAAGGTGGTAGAGGTCGCGGATTTGGAAGGTGCTGTCTAAGGAGCCTTGGTGCGTTGCTGCAGTGCATCTTGTAGATGGTACACACTGCTGCTACTGTGCGTCGGTGGTAGAGGGAGTGAATGTTTGTAGATGGTGTGCCATTCAAGCGGGCTGCTTTGTCCTGGATGGTGTTGAGCATCTTGAGTGTTGTTGGAGCTGCACCCATCCAGGCAAGTGGAGAGTATTCTATCACACACCTGACTTGTGCCTTGTAGATGGTGGACAGGCTTTGGGGAGTTAGGAGGTGAGTTACTCACAGAACCACAGAATAATGCAGTGCAGAAGAGGCCCTACGGCCTTTTGAGTCTGCACAGAAGCATTAAAACACCTGACCTGTCTACCTAATCCCATTTGCTAGCACTTGGCCCATAGACTTGAATGTTATGACGTGCCAAGTGCTCATCCAGGTACATTTTAAAGGATGTGAGGCAACCTGCATCTACCACCCTCCTAGGCAGGGCATTCCAGACCGTCACCACCCTCTGCGTAAAAAGTTCTTCCTCAAGTCCCCCTTAAACCTCCCGCCCCTCACCTTAAACTTGTGACCCCTCGTAACTGACCCTTCAACTAAGGGCTACAGCTGCTCCCTATCCACCATGTCCATGCCCCTCATAATCCTGTACACCTCGATCATGTCACCCCTCAGTCTTCTCTGCTGCAACCCAAGCCTATCCAACCTCTCTTCATAGCTTAAATGCTCCATCCCAGGCAACATCCTGATGAATCTCCTCTGCACCCCCTCCAATGCAATCACAGCCTTCCTATAATGTGGTGACCAGAATTGCACACAGTACTCCAGCTGTGGCCTTACCAAAGTTCTGTACAACTCCAACATGACCTCCCTGCTTTTGTAATCTATGCCTCGAATGATAAAGGCAAGTGTCCCATATGCCTTTTTCACCACCCTATTAACCTGCCCTTCTGCCTTCAGAGATCTATGGACAAACACGCCAAGGTCCCTTTGTTCCTCGGAACTTCCCAGTGTCAGGCCATTCATTGAATACTTCCGTGTCACATTACTCCTTCCAAAGTGCATCACCTCACACTTTTCAGCGTTAAATTCCATCTGCCACTTTTCTGCCCATTTGACCATCCCGTCTATATCTTCCTGTAACCTTAGACACTCCACCTCACTGTTAACCACTCTGCCAATCTTTGTCTCATCCGTGAACTTACTGATCCTACCCCCCACATAGTCATCTATGTTGTTTATATAAATGACAAACAATAGGGGCCCAGCACAGATTCCTGTGTACGCCACTGGACACTGGCTTCCAGTCATTAAAACAGCCATCTGTCATCACTCTCTGTCTCCTACAGCTAAGCCAATTTTGAATCCACCTTATCAAGTTACCTTGTATCCCATGTGCATTTGCTTTCTTGATAAGTCTCCCATGTGGGACCTTGACAAAGGCTTTGCTGAAATCCATGTAAACTACATCAACTGCACTACCCTCATCTACACACCTGGTCACATGCTCAAAAAATTTGTTAGGCATGACCTCCCTCTGACAAAGCCATGCTGACTAATCCTAATCAAATTTTGCCTCTCCAAGTGGAGATAGATTCTCTCCTTCAGAATTTTCTCCAATAGTTTCCCTATCACTGACGTGAGACTCACTGGTCTGTAGTTCCCTGGCTTATCTCTACAACCTTTCTTAAACAGTGGGACCACATTAGCTGTTCTCCAGTCCTCTGGCACCTCCCCGGTGGCCAGAGAGGAATGAAAAATTAGGATCAGAGCCCCTGCAATCTCCACCCTCACCTCCCACAGCATCCTGGGACACAAATCGTCCGGACCTGGAGATTTGTCCACTTTTAAGCCTGCCAAAACCTCCAATACCTTGTCACTCCCTATGACAATTTGCTCAAGAACCTCACAGTCTCTCTCTCCAAGTTCCATATCTACATCCTCATTCTCTTGGGTGAAGACAGATGTGAAGTATTCATTCAACACCCTACCAATGTCCTCTGGCTCCACCCACAGATTTCCCCCTTGGTTCCTAATGGGTCCTACTCTTTCCCTGGTTATCCTCTTCCCATTGATATACTTATAGAATAGCTTGGGATTTTCCCTACTTTTACCAGCCAGAGCTTTCTCATATCCCCTCTTTGCTCTCCTAATTGCTTTCTTAAGCTCCATCCTACACTTTCTGTACTCCACTAATGCTTCCATTGCTTTGCTCTCCTTGTATTTGCTGAAAGCCTCCCTTTTCCTTCTCATCGTACCCTGAATGTTTCTGGTCATCCATGGTTCTCTGGGCTTGTTGCTCCTAACTATTACCCTTCCCATTTCCTTTTTGAATGCCCCCCACTGCTCTTCTGTAGATTTCCCGACAAGTAACTCTTTCCAGTCTACCTTGGCCAGATCCTGCCTTATTTTACTCAAATTCGCTCTCCCCCAATCCAAAACCCTTTTTTGCAACTTGTCTATTTCTTTCTCCATAACAAGCTTAAATTGTACCATGTTGTGGTCGCTATCACCAAAATGCTCCCCCACCAACACATCAACCACCTGTCCGGCTTCATTCCCCAGAATTAGGTCCAGCACTGCACCCTCCCTTGTTGGATTCTCTACACATTGAGATAAAAAGTTCTCCTGTATACATTTTAAGAACTCCACTCCCTGAACACGATGAATATCCCAATTAATGTTGGGAAAGTTGAAATCACCTCATATAATTACCCTGTTATTTTTACACACCTCTGCAAATTGCGCACATATTTGCTCCTCAATTTCCCGCTGACTATCTGGGGGTCTATAATAAACACCTAGCAATGTGGCTGTCCCTTTTTTATTCCTAAACTCCACCCATAAAGCTTCATTTGATGCCCCCTTCAAGAAATCATCTCTCCTTACTGCAGTAACTAATATTGCAATGCCCCCTCCTGTTTTACCCCCTCCTCTGTCTCGCCTGAAGATTCTATATCCTGGGACATTGAGCTGCCAATCCTGTCCCTCCCTCAACCATGTCTCCGTGATTGCTACTATATCACAATTCCACGTGTCAATCATTGCCCTTAACTCATCCGTTTTACCTGCAATACTCCTGGCATTAAAGTAGAGGCCTTCCATCCTGGTCTTACTCCCTTGAAACTTACTTCCGCTGTATTCCCTCTGACTTGCTTTCCTGTGTTTAGCTGTGTCCCTATTCTGCTAGGAGTCTGCATCCCCTCCACCTGCCAAATTAGTTTAATCTCCTCCCAACAGCACTAGCAAACCCGCCAGCAAGGATGTTAGTCCCCCTCTGGTTCAGATGTAGACCGTCCCGCTTGTACAGGTCCCACCTTCCCCAGAAACAGTCCCGGTGGTCCAGGAATCTAAAACCCTCCCTCCTGCACCTACTCTTAAGCTACGCATTCATCTGTACTATTCTCCTATTTCTATACTCGCTAGCACATGGCACTGGGAGTAATCCACAGATTACAACCCGAGAGGTCCTGCTTTTTAGTCGACTGCCTAACTCCCTGAATTCTTGATGCGAGACCTCATCCCTCTTTCTACCTCTGTCATTGGTACCAACATGTACCATGACCTCTGCCTTATCACCCTCCCCCTTCAGGATGCCCTGCAGCAGTTCAGTGACATCCTGGCACCAGGGAGGCAACACACCATCCTGGAGTCACGTTGACGGCCACAATAGCGCCTATCTGTTCCCCTGACTATAGAATCCCCTATTACTATTGCCCTTCCTCTCTTTCCCCCTTCCTTTGCCGACAGGCTGCTTGTGGTGCCAGAAGCTTGGCTCCGTCCGCACTCCCTGGAGGAACCAGCCTCATCAGCCTCCAAAATGGATACTGATTTGCAAGCGGGACCCCAGGGGACTCCTGAGCTACCTGCCTGTTTCTCTTGGACTGCCTGGTGGTCACCCATTCCCTTCCTTCCTCAAGTCCCTTCAGCTGCGGTGTGACCACCTCTCTATACGTGCTATCCACAATGTTCACAGACTCGCGGATGTTCCACAGTGTTTCCAGCCCCGTTCCAGCTCTGAAACCCGAGCTTCCAGGAGCTGCAGCTGGACACACTTCCTGCACACTTGCTGGTCCCGGGGACTGGAAATGTTCCCGGATTCCCACATGCAGTAAGAGGAGCAACCCATGGCTTCAAGCTCTCTTGCCATGACTAAACCCTTTAAATTTAAAACTATAGAATATTATAATTTAAAAAAATAAATTAAGTCTTGCTAAAACAATGACTTACAATTCAATCCACTTTGAAAAATACCTACCAGGACTTACTCATCAGTCAGCTGTGCTCTTTGGAAGCTCTCGGTTCCCCTCACTCTGAGGAAAGGTAGGAAATGAAAGGAGCTCCTCGCTCCCTCCTCACCGAACTTCCTCAGTTACCAAACTTCTACTATAGCACTCCAATGCAACCCAAGTCAGCACTGCAAGATGGCCCACTTTCATACTGACTGACTCTAGCCCCTGATTTAAGCCAATTCTCTAATTAACAAGGTGCAGCTGCAAGCAGAGCCTGAGTGAGCCCTGTTTAAAGCTGGTCTAAAACTCACCTTCTCCAACCCAAACAGCAACTGTTAAGTTAATCTACTAACTAAAAGACAGATTAGACTTAAGATAAAATTAACCCTTAATTATCCTCAGTTACCAAACTTCCACTCTCGCATTCTATTGCAACCCAAGCCAGCACTCCAGTTCAAACTCGCCAACTCGCCACAGGATTCCTAGCCTCTGACCTGCTCTTGTAGCCATGGTATTTATATGGCTACTCCAGTTCAGTTTCTGGTCAATGGTAGCCCCTAGGATGTTGATAGTGGGGGATTCAGCGATGGTAATGCCATTGAATGTCAAGGGGAGATGGTTAAATTCTCTTTTGTTGGAGATGGTCATTGCCTGGCACTTGTGTGGCGCAAATGTTTTTTGACACTTATCTGCCCAAGCCTGGATATTGTCCAGGTCTTGCTGCATTTCTACACTGACTGCTTCAATATTTGAGGAGTCGCAAATGGTGCTGAACATTGTGCAATCATCAGCGCACATCCCCACTTCTGACCTTATAATTGAAGGAAGGTCATTGATGAAGCAGCTGAAGATGGTTGGGTCTGGGACACTACCCTGAGGAACTCCTGCAGTGATGTCCTGGAGCTCAGATGATTGACCTCCAACAACCACAGCCATCTTCCATTGTGTTAGATATGACTCCAAGCAGCTGAGAGTTTTCTCCCTGATTCCCATTGACCTCAGTTTTGCTAGGGCTCCTTGATGCCATACTCGGTCAAATGCTGCCTTGATGTCAAGGGCAGTCACTCTCACCTCACCTCTTGAGTTCAGCTCTTTTGTCCATGTTTGAACCAAGGCTGTAATGAGGTCAGGAGCTGAGTGGCCCTGGCGGAACTCAAACTGGGTATCACTGAGCAAGTTATTGCAAAGCAAGTGCTGCTTGATGGCACTGTTGATGACACCTTCCATCATTTTGCTGATCATTGAGAGCAGATTGATGGGGCGGTAATTGGCCGGGTTGGACTTGACCTGCTTTTTGTGTACAGAACATACCTGGGCAATTTTCCACATTGCAGGGTAGATGCCAGTGTTGTAGCTGTACTGGAACAGCTTGGCTAGGGACGCGGCAAGTTCTGGAACACAGGTCTTCCGTACTATTGCCGGAATATTGTCAGGACCCATAGCTTTTGCAGTATCCAGTGCCTTCAGTCGTTTCTTGATATCACGCGGAGTGAATCGAATTGACTGAAGTCTGGCATTTGTGATGCTGGGGACTTCAGGAGGAGGCAGAGATGGATCATCAACTCGGCACTTCTGGCTGAAGATTGTTGTAAATGCTTCAGCCTTATCTTTCGCACTGATGTGCTGGGCTCCCCCATCATTGAGGATGGGGATATTTGTGCAGCCACCTCCTCCAGTTAGTTGTTTAATTGTCCACCACCATTCACGGCTGGATGTGGCAGGACTGCAGAGCTTAGATCTGATCCATTAGTTATGGGATCACTTAGCTCTGTCTATCGCATGCTGCTTACGCAGTTTGGCATGCAAGTAGAATTAGAATTATTAGAATTAGAACATTACAGCGCAGTACAGGCCCTTCGGCCCTCGATGTTGCGCCGACCATCTGACCTACACTATTCCATTTTCATCCATATGTCTATCCAATGACCACTTAAATGCCCTTAAAGTTGGCGAGTCTACTACTGTTGCAGGCAGGGCGTTCCACGCCCCTACTACTCTCTGCGTAAAGAAACTACCTCTGACATCTGTCCTATATCTATCACCCCTCAACTTAAAGCTATGTCCCCTCGTGTTTGCCATCATCATCCGAGGAAAAAGACTCTCACTATCCACCCTATCTAACCCTCTGATTATCTTGTATGTCTCTATTAAGTCACCTCTCCTCCTCCTTCTCTCTAACGAAAACAACCCCAAGTCCCTCAGCCTTTCCTCGTAAGACCTTCCCTCCATACCAGGCAACATCCTAGTAAATCTCCTCTGCACCCTTTCCAAAGCTTCCACATCCTTCCTATAATGCGGTGACCAGGACTGCACGCAATACTCAAGGTGCGGCCTCACCAGAGTTTTGTACAGCTGCATCATGACCTCGTGGCTCCGAAACTCGATCCCCCTACTAATAAAAGCTAACACACCATATGCTTTCTTAACAGCCCTATTAACCTGGGTAGCAACTTTCAGGGATTTATGTACCTGGACACCAAGATCTCTCTGCTCATCTACACTACCAAGAATCTTCCCATTAGCCCAGTACTCTGCATTGCTGTTACTCCTTCCAAAGTGAATCACCTCACACTTCTCCGCATTAAACTCCATTTGCCATCTCTCAGCCCAGCTCTGCAGCCTATCTATGTCCCTCTGTACCCTACAACACCCTTCGACACTATCCACAACTCCACCGACCTTCGTGTCATTCGCAAATTTACTAACCTACCCTTCTGCACCCTCATCCAGGTCATTTATAAAAATGACAAACAGCAGTGGCCCCAAAACAGAACCTTGCGGTACACCACTAGTAACTAAACTCCAGGATGAACATTTGCCATCAACCACCACCCTCTGTCTTCTTTCAGCTAGCCAATTTCTGATCCAAAGCTCTAAATCACCTTCAACCCCATACTTCCGTATTTTCTGCAATAGCCTACCGTGGGGAACCTTATCAAACGCCTTACTGAAATCCATATACACCACATCCACGGCTTTACCCTCATCCACCTGTTTGGTCACCTTCTCGAAAAACTCAATAAGGTTTGTGAGGCACGACCTACCTTTCACAAAACCGTGCTGACTATCGCAAATGAACTTATTCTTTTCAAGATGATTATAAATCCTGTCTCTTATAACCTTTTCCAACATTTTACCCACAACCGAAGTAAGGCTCACAGGTCTATAATTACCAGGGCTGTCTCTACTCCCCTTCTTGAACAAGGGGACAACATTTGCTATCCTCCCGTCTTCCGGCACTATTCCTGTCGACAATGACGACATAAAGATCAAGGACAAAGGCTCTGCAATCTCCTCCCTGGCTTCCCAGAGAATCCTAGGATAAATCCCATCGGGCCCAGGGGACTTATCTATTTTCACTCTTTCCAAAATTGCTAACACCTCCTCCTTGTGAATCTCAATCCCATCTAGCCTGGTAGGCTGTATCTCAGTAATCTCCTCGACAACATTTTCTTTCTCTACTGTAAATACTGACGCAAAATATTCATTTAACGCTTCGCCTATCTCCTCTGATTCCGCACACAACTTCCCACTACTATCCTTGATTGGCCCTAATCTAACTCTTATCATTCTTTTATTCCTGATATATCTATAGAAAGCCTTAGGGTTTTCTTTGATCCTATCCGCTGTAGTCCTGGGTTGTAGCTTATGCAGTTGACACCTCATTTTGAGGTATGCCTGGTGCTACTCCTGGCATGCCCTCCTGCACTCTTCATTGAACCAGGGTTGGTCTCCTGGCTTGATGGTGATGGTAGAGTGGGGGATATGCCGGGCCATGAGGTTACAGATTGTGGTTGAGTACAATTCTGCTGCTGCAGATGGCCCACAGTGCCTCATGGATGCCCAGTTTTGCATTGCTAGATTTAGATTTAGAGATACAGCACTAAAACAGGCCCTTCGGTCCACCGAGTCTGTGCCAACCATTAAGCACCCATTTATACTAATCCTATATTCCTACCACATCCTCACCTGTTCCTATATTCCCCTACCACCTACCTATACTAGTGACATTTTATAATGGCCAATTTACCTATCAACCTGCAAGTCTTTGGCATGTGAGAGGAAACCGGAGCACCCGGAGGAAACCCACGCAGACACAGGGAGTACTTGCAAACTCCACACAGGCAGTACCCAGAATTGAACTCAGGTCACTGGAGCTGTGAGGCTGCGGTGCTAACCACTGCGCCACTGTGCCGCCCGATCTGTTCGAAATCTATCCCATTTAGCACGGTGATAGTGCCCCCTTCCCCCCCCCCCCCTGCTTCCCCTTCCTAGATGCCCCCTCCCAGTTCACCCCCCGGCACCCTCTTCCCCCACCCCCTCCCTCCCTCCACCCTCACAACCCCTTCCCAGCTCCCCCCTCTCACCATCTTCCCCCTGCACCCTCTTTCCCCCCCATGCACCCCCCCATACCCCCCTACAGCCCCCTTCCCAGCTCCCCCTCGTACCCCCTCCTTCCACCGGCATCCACCTATCCCTGAGCAGGGGCCCTAACAACCCCACTGCCTTGTGGGCATCTCGGGAGAGTCGAAGGCTAAGGGAGTAAACCTTAACAGAAAATCCGGAGCGGAACCCCGACGGCGGTCATGTGTCGCCTTTGGCATGTTTCCGGAAGTTCCTGCAGCCATACCGGTGCCAAACATCGTGCTCTGCACTCCTTGGGACCCCACCAGAAAGGCTGAGAGGGGGGTTTTGACGCTTGGGCAACTCTCAACCTCCATACATTCGCCCAGGAATGCACCATGGAGAGGTCACTCCATAGTCGCCTCACAGGGACCGAAACAACACGGAAGGCAGCAGTTACGGGTTATAAGTCCAGCTCAATTGGCCTAGAGATTGGGCGCCACGGGTTGCCTTTGTCGGTGGGAGAGGTCATCGCATCTCACTGGACAGCTACCGCCCACCTCAAATCGGGCAGCCCCCGGTCAATAAGGTTCTGTCCCGCCACAGTCCACCTGCTTCAATGGGTCCTTGCAGCTCAGGGTCATTGCCCGACAAGTGGACTGTAACACCGCACCAAACAGCACGACAAAAAAAGGAAAGAAGGTACCAGCCCTTCGTTTTGCAAGCTGGAACGTCAGAACTATGTGTCCTGGCCTGTCGGAAGACCTTACACAAATCAACGATTCTCGGAAGACCGCCATCATTAACAACGAGCTCAGTAGACTCAATGTGGACATTGCAGCACTTCAGGAGACACACCTCCCTGCGAGCGGATCTCTAGCAGAGCAAGACTACACCTTCTTCTGGCAGGGTAGGGATCCTGAAGAACAAAGACAGCATGGAGTGGGCTTCGCCATCAGAAACTCTTTGCTCAGCATGATTGGGCCACCTTCAAATGGCTCAGAACGCATACTGTCCATCCGACTGCTCACTGCCTCTGGTCCAGTACACCTACTCAGCATCTATGCTCCAACACTCCGCTCCCCACCTGAAGATAAAGACCAGTTCTACCAGGAACTACATAATATCATTAGCAGCATCCCCAATACCGAACATCTGTTCCTGCTGGGGGACTTTAATGCCAGGGTTGGGTCCGACCATGACTCATGGCCCTCCTGCCTTGGGCGCTATGGCATTGAAAGGATGAATGAGAATGGACAGAGACTGCTTGAGTTGTGTACCTATCGTAACCTCTGCATCACCAACTTGTTCTTTCACACTAAAACCTGTCACCAGGTTTCATGGAGGCACCCAAGATCACGTCGTTGGCACCAGCTGGACCTCATTTTCACAAGGCGAGCCTCCTTAAACAGTTTTCAAATCACACGCAGCTTCCACAGTGCGGACTGCGACACCGACCACTCCCTGGTGTGCAGCAAGGTTAGACTCAGACCAAAGAAGTTGCATCATTCCAAGCAGAAGGGCCGCCCGCGCATCAACACGAGCAGAATTTCTCACCCACAGCTGTTACAAAAATTTCTAAATTCACTTGAAAAAGCCCTTCAGAACACTCCCACAGGGGATGCTGAGACCAAGTGGGCCCACATCAGAGACACCATCTATGACTCAGCAATGACCACCTCTGGCAAACGTGTGAAGCAGAATGCAGACTGGTTTCAATCTCACTTTGAAGCGCTGGAACTTGTCATACCTGCTATGCACATTGCACTGTTGAACTACAAGAAAGCTCCCAACGATTTAACATCCGTAGCACTTAAAGTAGCCAGACGCGCTGCACAAAGAACAGCCAGGCGCTGTGCAAATGACTACTGGCAACACCTATGCAGTCATATTCAGCTGGCCTCAGACACCGGAAACATCAGAGGAATGTATGATGGCATGAAGAGAGCTTTTGGGCCAACCATCAAGAAGATCGCCCCCCTCAAATCTAAATCGGGGGACATAATCACTGACCAACGCAAACAGATGGACCGCTGGGTTGAGCACTACCTAGAACTGTACTCCAGAGAGAATGTTGTCATTGAGACTGCCCTCAATGCAGCCCAGTCTCTGCCAGTCATGGATGAGCTGGACGTACAGCCAACAAAATCGAAACTCAGTGATGCCATTGATTCTCTAGCCAGTGGAAAAGCCCCTGGGAAGGACAGCATTACCCCTGAAATAATCAAGAGTGCCAAGCCTGCTATACTCTCAGCACTGTACGAACTGCTTTGCCTGGGCTGGGACGAGGGAGCAGTACCCCAGGACATGCACGATGCCAATATCATCACCCTCTATAAAAACAAAGGTGACCACGGTGACTGCAACAACTACCGTGGAATCTCCCTGCTCAGCATAGTGGGGAAAGTCTTCGCTCGAGTCGCTTTAAACAGGCTCTAGAAGCTGGCTGAGCGTGTCTACCCTGAGGCACAGTGTGGCTTTCGAGCAGAGAGAGCCACCATTGACATGCTGTTCTCCCTTCGCCAGCTACAGGAGAAAGGCCACGAACAACAGATGCCCCTCTACATTGCTTTCATTGATCTCACCAAAGCCTTTGACCTCATCAGCAAACATGGTCTCTTCAGACTACTAGAAAAGATCGGATGTCCACCAAAGCTACTAAGTATCATCACCTTATTCCATGACAATATGAAAGGCACAATTCAGCATAGCGGTGCCTCATCAGACCCCTTTCCTATCCTGAGTGGTGTGAAAAAGGGCTGTGTTCTCGCACCTACACTGTTTGGGATTTTCTTCTCCCTGCTGCTCTCACATGCGTTCAAGTCTTCAGAAGAAGGAATTTTCCTCCACACAAGATCAGGGGACAGGTTTTTCAACCTTGCCCGTCTAAGAGCGAAGACCAAAGTACGGAAAGTCCTCATCAGGGAACTCCTATTTGCTGACGATGCTGCATTAACATCTCACACTGAAGAGTGTCTGCAGAGTCTCATCGACCAGTTTGCGGCTGCCTGCAACTAATTTGGCCTAACCATCAGCCTCAAGTAAACGAACATCATGGGACAGGACGTCAGAAATGCTCCATCCATCAATATCGGCGACCACGCTCTGGAAGTGGTTCAAGAGTTCACTTATTTAGGCTCAACTATCACCAGTAACCTGTCTCTAGATGCAGAAATCAACAAGTGCATGGGAAAGGCTTCCACTGCTATGTCCAGACTGGCCAAGAGAGTGTGGGAAAATGGCGCACTGACACGGAACACAAAAGTCCGAGTGTATCAAGCCTGTGTCCTCAGTACCTTGCTCTACGGCAGTGAGGCCTGGACAACGTATGTCAGCCAAGAGCGACGTCTCAATTCATTCCATCTTCGCTGCCTGCAGAGAATACTTGGCATCAGGTAGCAGGACCGTATCTCCAACACAGAAGTCCTCGAGGCGGCCAACATCCCCAGCTTATACACACTACTGAGTCAGCGGCGTTTGAGATGGCTTGGCCATGTGAGCCGCATGGAAGATGGCAGGATCCCCAAGGACACATTGTCCAGCGAGCTCATCACTGGTATCAGACCCACCGGCCGTCCATATCTCCGCTTTAAAGATGTCTGCAAACGCGACATGAAATCCTGTGACATTGATCACAAGTCGTGGGAGTCAGTTGCCAGCGATCGCCAGAGCTGGCGGGCAGCCATAAAGGCGGGTCTAAAATGTGGCGCGTCGAAGAGACGTAGCAGCTGGCAGGAAAAAAGACAGAAGCACAAGGGGAGAGCCAACTGTGTAACAGCCCCGACAAACAATTTTTTCTGCAGCACCTGTGGAAGAGTCTGTCACTCTAATTTTGGCCTTTATAGCCACACCAGGTGCTGCTCCACAAACCACTGACCACCTCCAGGCGCTTACCCATTGTCTTTCGAGACACGGAAGCCAAAGAAGAGAAGTGCCACACAGCACGATGGACGGTATCTCAATGTGAAGGCGGGACTTCCTTTTGAGGAAGAGAATTCCAAAGACTCACGACCCTCGGAAAAAAAAAATTCTCCTAATCTCTTTCTTAAATGGTGACCCCTTATTTTTAAACACACTTGCACACTTTCTTAAATAAGGGTATCACAATCGCACTCTTTAATCCTTTGACATCTCCGCCATGGCAAGTCCTTCCACTCGCTCCACCCCCACTTTCACTTCCTTTATGAACCTGGAATGCAAGCCATGTGGACCCAGTGACTTATCCACTCTAAGCATAGCCAGCCTTTCCAGTACATCCTGCCTCTCCATCCATTACCTTCACCATCTCTGCTTCTACCAATATTTTGTTGACATCTTCTTGCTTCGTAAACACTGATACAAAGTACTCACTAAGTATTCCAGCCTTGCCCTGCATCTCTCAGAATATATCACCCTCTTTGTCCCCAGTCGGCCCCACCTCACCTCTCACTACCCGCTTACTCTTTACATGCCAGTACAAAATTTTTGGATTCCCTTTAATGTTAACTCCCATTCTATTCTCATATTCTTTCTTTGCCAGTCTTATTTTCCTCTTCACTTCCCCTCTCAATAGTATTTGACCTGATTCTCACTTGAAGAATTCACCTGACATGCATCTTTCATCCTCGTTTTTTCTTTCATTATATTCTGTCTCTCTCTCATCATCTAAGCAGCCCTGCCTTTGGTTCCTTACCTTTCACCCTTGTTGGAATGTACTTAGCTTGTACCTGAAGCATTCCTCTTTAAAGATTGTTCCATAACAATCCTGTCAATCTCCTGTTCCATTTAACCCTGATCAGATCCCTCTCACTTCATTCAATTTCCAATTTAGAAATTCTACTTTAGATTGTCCCTTGTTCTTCTCCCTTACTAATCTAAACCTTATGACACAATGATCACACTTAGCCAAGGTTTTTTTATTCATTCACGGGATGTGGCGTCACTGGCCAGGCCAGCATTTATTGCCCATCCCGAATTGCCCTTGTGAAGGTGGTGGTGAGCTGCCTTCTTCAACTGCAATCCACGGGGTGTAGATACACCCACAGTGCTGTTAGGGAGGAGATTCCAGGATATTGACCCAGTGACAGTGAAGGAACGGCGATATAGTTCCTAGTCAGGACGGTGTGTGACTTGGAGGGGAACTTGCAGATGATGGTGTTCCCATGCATCTGCCCTTGTCCTCCGAGGTGGCAGAGGTCGCGGGTTTGGAAGGTGCTATCGAAGGAGCCTTGTGAGTTGCTGCAGTGCATCTTGTAGATGGTACACACTGCTGACACTGGGCGTCGGTGGTGAAGGGAGTAAATGATGAAAGTGGTGGATGGGGTGCCAATCAAGCGGGCTGTTTTGTCCTGGATGGTGTTGAGCTTCTTGCGTGTTGTTGGAGCTGCACCCATCAAGGCAAGTGGAGAGTATTCCATATAAAGACAGACAGTAAGAGTTTCTATAGGTATTTAAAAAAGAAAAGAGTTAACAAAGTGAGCATTGGCCCTACAGAAAGTGAGTCTGGGGAATTAATAATGGATAATAAGGAGATGGCAGATGAATTGAACAGGTATTTTGCATCGGTCTTCACCATTGAGGATACAAGTAACACCCCAGTATTAGCTGTGATCAGGAAATGGAAAAGAGGCAGGAATTCAAGAAAATTACAATCACCAGGGAAGTGGTTCTTCAACAAATTGTTGGAGCTGTGGGCTGACAAGTCCCCGGGTCCTGATGGATTTCATCCCAGGCTGTTCAAAGAAGTAGCTAGTGAGATAGTTCATGCGTTAGTTTTAATTTTCCAAAATTCCCGAGATTTGGGGAAGGTCTCATTCGATTGGAAAATAGCAAATGTAACACCTTTCAGATAGAAAGCAGGAAACTACAGGCCAGTTAGCTTAACGTCTGTCAAAGGGAAAATGTTAGAAGCTATTATTAAAGACGTTATAGCAGGGCATTTGGAAAGATTCAAAGTAATCAGGCAGAGTCAACATGGTTTTGTGAAAGGGAAATCATGTTTAACCAATTTATTGGAGTTCTTTAAGGCAGTTACATGTGCTGTGGATAAAGGGGAACCAGTGGATTCACTGTACTTAGATTTCCAGAAGGCATTTGATAAGGTGTCACATCAAAGGTTATTGTAGAAAATAAAAGCTCATGATGTAGGAGGTAACATATTGGCATGGATAGAAGATTGGTTAGCTAACAGGAAACAGAGAGTAGGCATAAATGGGTCATTTTCTGGTTGGCAAGATGTAACGAGTGGTGTGCCACAGGGATCTGTGCTGGGGCCTCAACTTTTACAATTTATATAAATGACTTAGATGAAGGGACAAAAGGTATGGTTGCTAAATTTGCTGATGACACAAAGATAGGTAGGAAAGTAACTTGTGAAGAGGACAAAAGGGGGCTACAAAGGGATATTGATAGGTTAAGTGATAATAAAAGCAAAATACTGTGGATGCTGGAAATCTGAAATAAAAACAAGAAATGCTGGAACCACTCAGCAGGTCTGGCAGCATCTGTGGAAAGAGAAGCAGAGTTAATGTTTCGGGTCAGTGACCCTTCATCGGAACTGACAAATATTAGAAAAGTCACAGGTTATAAGCAAGTGAGGTGGGGATGGGGCAAGAGATAACAAAGGAGGTCTAGATTGGACCAGGCCACATAGCTGACCAAAAGGTCACTGAGCAAAGGCAAACAATATGTTAATGGTGTGTTGAAAGACAAAGCATTAGTACAGATTAGGTATTAATACACTGAATATTGAACAGCAGAAAGTGCAAACCTGAAAAAAACAGTGGGTAAGCAAACTGAACAAACTAAGATGAAATGAAATAAATGCAAAAAAAAGATTGTAAAAAATGTAAAAAAGAATGTAAAAAAAAGGGAAGAAAAAATAACTAAAAATGAAAGTAAAATGGGGGGCTGTCATGCTCTGAAATTATTGAACTCAATGTTCAGTCCGGCAGGCTGTAGTGTGCCGAATCGGTAGATGAGATGCTGTTCCTCGAGCTTGCGTTGATGTTCACTGGAACACTGCAGCAATCCCAAGACAGAGATGTGAGCATGAGAGCAGGGGGGAGTGTTGAAATGGCAAGCAACCGGAAGCTCAGGGTCCTGCTTGCGGACTGAGCGGAGATGTTTCGTAAAGCGGTCACCCAGTCTGCGCTTGGTCTCCCCAATGTAGAGGAGACCACACTGTGAGCAGCGAATACAGTATACTACATTGAAAGAAGTACAAGTAAATCGCTGCTTCACCTGAAAGGAGTGTTTGGGGCCTGGGATAGTGAGGAGAGAGGAGGTAAATGGGCAGGTATTACACCTCCTGCGATTGCAGGGGAAGGTGCCATGGGACGGGGACGAGGTGGTGGGGGTAATGGAGGAGTGGACCAGGGTGTCGCGGAGGGAACGGTCCCTTCGGAATGCTGACAGGGGAAGGGAGGGGAAGATGCGACTGGTAGTGGCATCACGCTGGAGGTGGTGTAAATGGCGGAGGATGATCCTTTGGATATGGAGGCTGGTGGGGTGAAAAGTGAGGACAAGGGGAACCCTGTCACGGTTCTGGGAGGGAGGGGAAGGGGTGAGGGTAGAGGTGCGGGGAATGGGCCGGACACGGTTGAGGGCCCTGTCAACCTCAGTGGGGGGAAATCTTCGGTTGAGGAAAAAGGAGGTCATAGCAGAAGCACTGTCATGGAAGGTAGCATCATCAGAGCAGATGCGTCGGAGATGGAGAAACTGGGAGAATGGAATGGAGTCCTTACAGGACTCACTTCTTCACACCCTACCTCCTGCATTCCGAAGGGATCGTTCCCTCCACGACACCCTGGTCCACTCCTCCATTACGGGCGGCACAGTGGCGCAGTGGTTAGCACCGCAGCCTCACAGCTCCAGGGACCCGGGTTCGATTCTGGGTACTGCCTGTGCGGAGTTTGCAAGTTCTCCCTGTGTCTGCGTGGGTTTCCTCCGGGTGCTCCGGTTTCCTCCCACATGCCAAAGACTTGCAGGTTGATAGGTTAATTGGCCATCATAAATTGCCCCTAGTATAGGTAGGTGGTAGGGAAATATATAGGGACAGGTGGGGATGTGATAGGAATATGGGATTAGTGTAGGATTAGTATAAATGGGTGGTTGATGGTCGGCACAGACTCGGTGGGCCGAAGGGCCTGTTTCAGTGCTGTATCTCTAAACTAAACTAAATTACATGACTTGTGCCTTGTAGATGATGGACAGACTTTGGGGAGTCTAACAATGTGTTACTCACCACAGAAATCCTAGTCTCTGACCTGCTTTTGTAGCCATTGTATTTATGTGGCTGGTCCAGTTCAGTTTCTGGTCAATGGTAACCCTCAGGATGCTGACAGTGGGGGATTCAGTGATGGTAATGTCATTGAACACCAAGGGAGATGGTTAGATTCTGTCTTATTGGAGATGATCATTGCCTGGCACTTGTGTGGGGCAAATGACACTTGCCATTTATCAGCCCAGGCCTGGATGTTGCCCAGGTATTGCTGCAAATGGACACAGACTGCTTCAGTATCTGAAGAGGTGCAAATGATGCTGAACATTGTGCAATCATCAGCGAACATCCCCACCTCTGACCTTATGATCGAAGAAAGGTCATTGATGAAGCAGCTGGAGATGGTTGGACCCAGGACACGACCCTGAGAAACTCCCGCAGTGATGTCCTGGAGCTCAGATGATTGACCTCCAACAACCACAACCATCTTCCTTTGTGCTGGGTATGACTCCAACCAGCGGAGAGTTTTACCCCTGATTCCCATTGGCTCCAATTTTGCTAGGGTTCCTTGATGCCAGACTCGGTTAAATGCTGCTTTGATGTCAAGAGCAGTCACTCTCACCTCACGTCTGGAGTTCAGCTCTTTTGTCCATGCTTGGACCAAGGCTGTAATGAGGTCAGGAGCTGAGTGGCCCTGGCAGAACCCAAACTGAGCGTCACTGAGCAGGTTATTGCTGAGTAAGTGCTGCTTGATAGCACTGTTGATGACACCTTCCATCACTTTACTGATGATTGAGAGTAGGCTGATGGGGCGGTAATTGGCCGGGTTGGACTTGTCCTGCTTTTTGTGTACAGGACATACCTGGGCAATTTTCCACATTGCAGGGTAGATGCCAGTGTTGTAGCTGTACTGGAACAGCTTGGCGAGAGATGTGGCAAGTTCTGGAGCACAGGTCTTCAGTACTATTGCCGGAATATTGTCAGAGCCCATAGCTTTTGCAGTATCCAGTGCCTTCAGTCGTTTCTTGATATCACGTGAAGTGAATTGAATCGGCTGAAGTCTGGCATCTGTGATGCTGGGGACTTCAGGAGGAGGCCGAGATGGATCAACTCTGCACTTCTGGGTGAAGATTGTTGCAAATGTTTCAGCCTTATTTTTCGCACTGATGTGCTGGGCTCCCCCATCATTGAGGATGGGGATATTTGTGGAGCCACCTCCTCCATTTAGTTAATAAAAGTAAAATACTGCGGATGCTGGAAACCTGAAATAAAAACAAGAAATGCTGGAACCACTCAGCAGGTCTGGCAGCATCTGTGGAAAGAGAAGCAGAGTTAACGTTTCGGGTCAGTGACCCTTCTTCAGAACTCCGCAGAGTTAACGTTTCGGGTCAGTGACTGTTCCGAAGAAGGGTCACTGACCCGAAACGTTAACTCTGCTTCTCTTTCCACAGATGCTGCCAGACCTGCTGAGTGGTTCCAGCATTTCTTGTTTTTATTCCTCCATTTAGTTGTTTAATTGTCCACCACAATTCACGGCTGGATGGGGCAGGACTGCAGAGCTTAGATCTGATCCATTGGTTATGGGATCGCTTCGCTCTGTCTATCGCATGCTGCTTACGCAGTTTGGCACGCAAGTAGTCCTGGATTGTAGCTTCACTAGGTTGACACCTCATTTTGAGATCTGCCTGGTGTTGCTCCTGGCATGCCCTCCTGCACTCTTCATTAAACTGGGGTGGATCTCCCGCCTTGATGGTAATGGTAGAGTGGGGGATATGCCAGGCCATGAGGTTACAGATTGTGGTTGAGTACAATTCTGCTGCTGCTGATGGCCCACAGCGCCTCATGGATGCCCAGTTTTGAATTGCCAGATCTGTTCAAAATCTATTCCATTTATCACGGTGGAATGCCACACAACACGATGGACGGTATCCTCAATGTGAAGGCGGGACTTTGTCTCCACAAGATCTGTGCGGTGATCACTCCTGCCAATACTATCATGGACAGATGCAACTGTGACAGGTAGATTGGTGAGGACAAGGTCAAGTATGTTTTTCCCTCTTGTTGGTTCCCTCACCACCTGCTGCAGACCCAGTCTAGCAGCTGTGTCCTTTACGACTCGGTACTACCGAGACACTCTTGGTGATGGACATTTAAGTCACCCATCCAGAGTACATTCTTTCCCCTTGCCACCCTCAGTGCTTCCTCCAAGTGGTGTTCAACATGGAGAAGCATTGATTCAACCCCCAAGGGGTCTGCTAGGTGTTAATCAGCAGGAGGTTTCCTTGCCCATGTTTGACCTCATGCCATAGACTTCATGGGTCTGGAATCCATGTTGAGGACTCCCAGGGCAACTCCCTCCTGACTTTGCCACCACCTCTGCTAGGTCTGTCCTGCCGATGGGACAGGACAAACCCAGGGATGGTAATGGTGGTGTCTGGGATGGTATGATTCCGTGAGTATGACTATGTCAGGCTGTTGCTTGCCTAGTCTTTGGGGCAGCTCTCCTAATTTTGGCACAAGCCCCCAGATGTTAGTAAGAAGGACTTTGCAGGGTCGACAGGGCTGGGTTTGCTGTTGTCTTTTCCAGTGCCTAGGTCGATGCCGGGTGGTCTGTCCGGTTTCATTCCTTACTGACTGTGTAGTGGTTTGATACATCTGAGTGTCTTGCTGGGCCATTTCAGAGGGTATTTAAGAGTCAACCACATTTCTGTAGGTCTGGAGTCACATGTAGGCCAGACCAGGTAAGGGGGGCAGATTTCCATCCCTGGAGGACATTAGTGAACCAGATGTTTTTTTTTTACAAAACTAAACAATGTTTTCATGGTCACCATTAGACTAGCTTTTAATTCCAGATGTATTAATTGAATTCAAATTTCACTATCTGCTGTGGTGGGGGTTTTGAACTCATGTCCCCAGAGTATTAGCCTGGGCCTCTGGATTACTAGTCCAGTGACAATACCACTCTGCCATTGCCTCCCCTTAAGTGTTTCTCCACAGACACTTGGTCCACTTGGCCCACCTCATTCCCAGCACTAGATCCAGCATTGTCTCCTTCCTGATTGGACTGAGAACATACTGGTCCAGGAAGTTCTCCTGAACACATTTCAGAAATTCCTCCCCTTCCTTAACCTTTACTCTCACATCATCCCAATCAATATCTGGTTAATTAAAGTCCCCCAATATCACCACTCTATAGTTCTTACACATCTCTGTCATTTCCCTGCAGATTTGCTCCTCTGTCTCTCTCTCTCTCTCTCTCCCTCACTATTTGGAGGCCTATAGAATTGCCCCAGTAGTGCGATCATACCCTTTTTTCTTCTCAACTCTAAACAAGTGGATTCTGTCTTTGCCCCTCAAGGACATCTCCTTTTTCCAACACAACAATGTCTTCCCTAATCCGCACTACCATATCACCTCCCTTTTTAACTTCCTTATCTTTTCTGAACACTTTGTATCCATTTTTAAGCCACATTTCTATTTTTGCCCCGACATCATATTCTCAGACTTCTATTCATGCTTGTAGCTCACAAATAGTATTCACCATACTCTGTGCATTTTCATACATGCATTCTGTCTTTTTATTCCTCACTGGCCACCTTAGTCCACTCCTAATATGGTACTACTCCTTTCTGTAGTACTATCCAACACTCTCACTTTATGCACCTTTTCTACTTCTATATGCTGGTGCCCATCCCCCCATCAATTCAGTTTACACCCTCCCTAACCACACTAGTGAACCTCCCCACGAGGATATTGCTCCCAGTCCTGTTGAGATACAGCCATCACTTTTGAGTTGGTGGCTGATGCCCCAGAATTGGTCTCAATGGTCAGAGAATCTGAAACCCTCCCTCCTGCACCATGCAGTCACCATTGATCCTCCCTATCTTCCTGTTTCTACTCTCGATAGCATGTGGCACTGGAGATTACTACCCTCGAGGTCCTACTCTTTAACTTCCTCCCTAGCTCCTGAAATTCTGCCCATAGAACCTCAATACCTGCCCTTGATACTGACATGCACAACAACTTCTGGCTCACTCGCTTTCCCCTGCAGAATATTCTGCACCCTCTCTGTGATATCCTTTACCCTGGCACCAGGGAGGGAACACACCATGTGGGACTCACAATAATGGTTACAGAAATGCCTGTCTGTCCCCTAACTATGGAATCTCCTATAATGATTACAGTTCTACTCTTTGCTGTTCCCTCCTGTGCAGTCCCTTGCCCATTGGTGCCATGGTCTGGACTACACTCCTTCAAGGTGTCGTCACTCTCAGCAGTCTCCAATGCTGAGTACCAGTTTGAGAGTGGCACACACCCCGAAGACTCCTGCCTCCCATCCACTATCCTAAACTCTCTCTGGGGTGACAAACAATCCAGGAAACCCTCCTGCTCCTTGATGTTATGCAGTGATTCCAGCTGCCGGTTTCTGATACTGGTGGAGGAGCTTGTGAGAGCTGTTGGCTGAATAGATGACTTGTTGAATGTTCTGTCAGGGGCAAAATTTCAAAACGTTTTTTTTGAGAGAGAGCGTTGCTAACTAAAACTGAAACAAAAAAGTCAGGATTGCAGGGAGACAGAATTGGTTGGAACCAGATAAGAGACAGAGTCATCCCCAGATCACATGATTGCAGAGTTCAAGCAGGCTACAGGCAGTGTGTGCAGGCAGGCTGCAGGGTGTGGAAGCTGAATCTGGGAGCTGGCCATAGGCAAATACGAGTAGCTGAAGCTGTTTTCAGTTACTTTGGGATACTGGTGGATCCATGCCATTAAGGCTGTCATGAGCAGAGCTTAGAAGATTCCTGAGAATGTGCCATTTTTGATAGAAACTGTACTTGTGGAGTTCAGAATTGAAGGGGAACTGTTGTCAGATGAGATTCAGTAGTTGCATCTTGGAAGACGGGATCTGGAGATCTACCTGAGGAATTTGAGATTTGAAGAAGTTTGTGGCTGTAATCAGAACTGTAAATGCTGAGTGGACTGCCCAGTAAATCTGTGAGATCTTTCTTTGTTGTATCTGACAGTTAATGTGCAATTTGGAAAATATATATTGACTGTGATTTGTCTGTTAATTCATGTTTAATTTATGTTGATTTTGGTTTCATTGTTGGAGTAAAGGTTATTGTCATGGTCCTGTAGTTTTTTTTCGGGAATACGCGGTTTGCCTTTAAGGCTTGCAAGGGATCAGTATTGCTTTAAGAACTGGCAAGCCTCAGGAACTATAGGAAGGTGCATATTCATTGCCTTAGAAACAGCCATTTGGAGACTGCGATTCAAAGGGTGCATTCTCCTTACCATAGAGATAGCCACTGGGAGTGAGTCTCATGCGATATATTTGTAACAATTCAGTTTTGAACTGGCTTTTCGTTGAAGATAGTTTGTTCTAACAGACGCAGAGACAGAGGACATAGCTGTGGTGTTTAGCATACCTGAAAAAGAGCTCTCAACCACTTAACCTGAAGGAAGAGGATTTTAGTCTGTTGATTATTATCTCTCAAAATTCTAAAAAAAAAGTCAAGCCAAAACAGAGATCTCTGGTAATTTAAATTGAAGAAAGGGAAGTTAGACTGTAACAATCTTTTATCCCTCAAAAACACTAAAGATAGCTTGATTCCATTGAAAGTGTTTGCAAGTCGTTAATTGTTGAAATTCGCTGGAGAAGGAAAACAACATTCTGTGAGGACTTCAAGCAGAATACTGTGAGGACTTCAAGCAACATTAGACTGTAAATTTGCAAGGACTCTAACTTTTTCTATTTTGAATGTAGTTTATATCTTCATCGTGTTTAAGAATTTAGTTCTTCTAATTAACTCTTGAATTAGATGATTTAAAGACACCAGGTTTGGTTCGCTTCATTCGGGGGTTCATAGATTGTACAATTTGGCTGAGTCTTTCTTTAATTTGGAAAGATTTAAATGATATGTTAGGCAATCTGTGGAGCGACGGGCTTGAATTAACAGTGCGTTGGTCCCACCACAATCAGTATCGTATATTTTGATTGGGGGCTTTGACAGGAGCGGTCGGTTGTAATATATTTATTGGGGGCTCGACCGGGACTTGAATAACATATTAATTGGGGGCTCACTCAAGATTTGAATCACATATTAATTGGGTTTCTGGATTTGAATCATATCTTAATTGGGGGACTCGCTCGCAATTGAATCATATTTAATTCAGTGGCTTGCGTCTGGGATCAGAATCAGACAAATTTGGAGGGTTCGCATTTGGAATTAGAGTAAATTACTCTTCTCTGGAAATAACATATTTAAATTGGTGTCTTGCGTTTGGCATCAGATTAATTGCTCTTCAGTCTAAGATCTTATCAATTGGAAACTTGATTGTTAGGATCTAAATCCGTCACCAATTACTAAGAAATTAAAAGAACCAGGTCTCTTGTATAATAAGGTACAATCTATACCATTGTTATGGCATTAGTGGTTGTAGCAGAGTTTTTGGGAAAGCAGAATGTTTCCCTGAGTGACTTAATAACTTTAACTAAGAACAAATTAAAAGAATTGGCACTGAAATTGGGGTTGGAATTGAAATCAGGTGTCAAAAAAGCAGAGATAATTGACATAATAGCCGAACATCTGGAATTGGTAGAAGAAGATTATGATGATGGTAATACAGATGAAGCACAATACGAGGAACAAGAAAGCGAATACAAAAGACATAAAGGTAGTAGGTCCGAGACTGATGCAGTGGAATTGGCTAGGATTCAGTTCGAAATTAAAAAACTGGAACTTCAGCAATTAGAAATGAGAAAACTTGAGGCAGAAAAAGAATTAAGAAAACTTGAATTGGAAAAAGAGGAAAGGGAAAAAGAAAAAGCAATAGCAATAAGAAAATTTGAATTGAAGGAAAGGGAAAAAGAGAGCGTGTTTCGGAGAGAAAGTGAAAGAGAAGAGAGGGAATTTAGGCTAAAAGCAATGGAACTAAGACAAAGGGGTAGTTTTAAATCCAGGGAAAATTTGCGTCAGGAAGAATCTGAATTTAGATCAGGACCCAGCGAGAAGTTGTTTAAATTTATACAGGCTCTTCCTTAGTTTGAGGAAAGGGATGTAGAGGCATTTTTCATATCTTTTGAAAAAATAGCCAAACAGATGAAATGGCTGAAAGAAAGCTGGACATTGCTCATGCACGGCAGGTTGGTAGGCAGAGCTCATGAAGGTTATGCCATGCTTTCTGAAGAGGCTTCTGTAGATGATGAAATGGTAAAAAAAGGCTCTTCTCGCTCGGTATGAGTTAGTCCCTGAAGCTTACCGTCAGAAGTTTAGGAACTTACAGAGATTGGATGGGCTGACATATTTAGAATTTGAGAGGGTGAAGTAAATGAATTTTGACCGTTGGATACGGGCATTAAAGATAGAAACTACATATGAGAACCTTCGAGAATTGATTCTCTGGAAGAGTTTAAAAACTCCATTCCTTCAGTCGTGAGAACTCATATAGATAACCTGAAAGTTTTGAAAGCTAGGCAAGCAGCAGAGATTGCTGATGATTTTGAGTTTGTGAATAAGCCAACCTATTTTGTCTGTCACCCACATAAACCCGAGAAGGATAGAAAGTGGGAGAGTGAAAGGTAGCTGGGAACAAGAAGGAACAGCTGGGAATGCCCCAGGATCCCCTCCTCAGGTTAGAAAGGAAGGTGCTGAGGGTAGAAGTGAGGGTCACAAGCCAGTGTTATCATTGCAACAAAACGGATCATCTTCATTCAGAGTGCTGGAAATTGTGAGGTAAACCCATAGGACTTGTTGGGGTACACAAAGTTAGTGCAGAGGAAAAGACTCTGACTGAGAGTACAGCAGACCAGGCTATAGCTTTAACGACAGATGTAAAACCAGATACAAAAACTAAATGGTGTGTCGAGGTTAAGAATAAAATACCTGAGAGTTATAATGAATTTCTGTCAAAGGGGAGAGTAACTCTGTATCCTGTACGTGAGGCAGAAAAACCTATCATTATACTCAGGGACACAGGAGCAACCCAAATACTCTTGCTGGGGAAAGATATGAGATTTCCACCAGAGAGCTTCTTGAACGCTAAAGTTTTAGTAAATGGAATTGGCGGGGAGTGTACACCCGTACCTTTGTATAAAGTACACCTAGAGAGTGACTTAATAACTGGGGTGGTAACTGTAGGTGTTGTCCACAGTTTATCAGTAAAGGGAATTGATCTACTCCTAAGAAATGATTTGGCTCGATCAAAAGTATCAGTTTCTCCTATAGTTACAAAGGAACCATGTGAAATTAAGGAAACAGAGCAATTACAGGAACAAGCTCTGGGAATATTTCCTGCATGTGTAGTTACCTGAGCAATGGCTAATCAGGATTCATTGTCGGAGGTAAAAGGGGAACCACAAATAGATAATCAGGCATCTGAAACCTTATTTGGGGATTTAGATAACCCAAATGAGATGTTTAACAGATAGTCTATCATTGCAGCACAGCAAGCTGATCCAGAAATTTACCTAATAGCACAGACTGCTCTGACAGAACCTGAGGTGAAAGGAGTTCCGGAAGGCTATTATATGGCAAATAGGGTTTTGAGGAGGAAAGGGAGACTGCCTCATAGACCTGCCAACGAAGACTGAACAGTTGTTGAACAGATAGTGGTACCACCTAAATATCGACAAGGATTATTAAGGTTAGCATACGACATTCCTTTTGCAGGACATAGGGGAATGCAGAAGACATAAGCAAACATTAAACTAAACTAAAAATTACTACTAGCCAGGTCTTACAAAGGATGTGAGACAATTTTGTAGGACATGCCACACCTGTCAAACGGTGGGAAAACCACAACCTACCATAAAACCAAGGGATGAAGTATTAGTGTTGTTACTATTACAGGGAGAACCAGTGTGGACAATGCAGAAGGTTCTGATACAGACTATTAATTCTCTGAACAAGAACTGCTGCACCAGGGGTCGATGGTGAGCAAGCCTTCTGATAGTGTAAGTGACTACTGCAGCTATAGTGAGAAGCCCAGAATATTTTAAATGTATATGTACTTGAAGAAAAATGAATGTGATAAATGTTATTGTTTGATTTTAATTTCAATTATAAGCAGGTTTAAGAAAAAAATACATTTCTCATCCTGGTATTTTGTTTTTGTTCACTGAACGGTTCAGTGACCCATATAGAGTGATCAAAAGAGTGGGTAAGGTAGATTACTTGACTCACACTCCTGATTACTGGATGAAGAACCGGTTGTGTCACATTAATTTGCTCAAACCATATTACTGCAGGAGGAGGATAAGCCAGTACAGGTATGCCAGGTAATTGGGACTGTGGAGAAGGGAAAGGATAGTGAGAATGAGGCAGAAATAGGCCTAGGAAATAGAGATAAGCCAGGATGTACAACCTTAGCCACACATGATGCGGGTTTAGGGGGAACCATTCCTTTAAAACAACATCCTTGTTGCTTAGGTCCAGACAGACAGGCCCAAGTGGAAGCAGAGGTACAATGCATGCTGAAGGGCAGCTTAGTTGAACCTAGTCAGGGCAGCTGGAATTCACAGATGGTCTTGATGACTAAACCTGGTGGGTCGGCTCAAACTTACATAGACTCTAGAAAAGTCACTGTGGTAAAGAAAGCAGACTCCTACCCAAATTCTCATTTAAAGGACTGTATGGACAGCGAGGACAACACAATGTGTCTTAAAGAGACAGATGTGTTGGAGGGATACTGTCAAATTCTTTTGACACCCCAGGGTAAGAAAAAAATCAGCTTCTGTTGCACCAGACAGGGTTTTCCAGTGTCAAATGATGCCACATAGGTTAAGGAGCATTCGAGAAACTTCTCAGAGAATAGTGAACCCAGTAGTGGTCAGTGCTCCAAGCAGTGCAGCTCACCTGGCTGAGGTGATGGACAATAGGGACACTTGGAAGGAAAACACGAAATAATTGAAAGACTATGCTTGGAAATTTAAAATGGGTTAATTGGGACAACCTTTTGAAAATTTAAAGCTGAAATGTCTTGGTGGAACTTGTTGCTGTCGTCTAAACATTTTTTTTTAAAGAAATGTGTATATCTGTAAATACATGAAAAAAAAGTTAGCATTTTTTCAATTTGATTTTTTTTTACCCATTGCAATGAAATGCATTTCAGGAATAGTGTTTCATTCTGCTCAGGGCAGAGGTGTCATGGTCCTGTAGTTTTTTTTCGGGAATATGCAATTTGCCTTTAAGGCTTGCTTTAAGAACTGGCAAGCCTTAGGAACTATAGGAAGGTGCATATTCATTGCCTTAGAAACAGCCATTTGGAGACTGCGATTCAAAGGGTGCATTCTCGATACCATGAAAACAGCCACTGGGCGCGAGTCTCATGCGATATATTTGTAACAATTCAGTTTTGAACTGGCTTTTAGTTGAATACAGTTTATTCTAACAGACACAGAGACAGAGAACACAGCTGTGGTGCTTAGCACACCTGAAAAAGAGCTCTCAACCATTTAAACTGAAGGAAGAGGATTTTAGTCTGTTCATTATTACCTCTCAAAATTCCAAAAAAAAGTCAAGCCAAAACAGAGATCTCTGGTAATTTAAAATGAAGAAAGGGAAGTTAGTTTGTGACAATCTTTTATCCCTCAAAAACTCTAACAACAGCTTGATTCCATTGAAAGTGTTTGCCAATCGTTAACTGTTGAAATTCACTGGAAAAGGAAAGCAACATCCTGTGAGGACTTCGAGCAAAATTAGACTATAAATTTGTTTTAAATGTTGTTTATATCTTCATAGTGTTTAAGAATTTACTTTTTTTAATTAAAGAGTTAATTTATTGATTTGAAGACACCTGGTTTGGTTAGCCTCATTTGCGGGTTAATAGATGGTACAATTTGGCTGGGTCTTTCTTTAATTTGGAAAGATTCAAATGATATGTTAGGTGATCTGTGGAGCAACGGGATTGAATTAACAGTGCGTTGGTCCCACCACAATCAGAATCGTATATTTTGATTGGGAGCTTTGACAGGAGCGGTCAGTCGTAACAGTTATAAAAGTGAAATCTTGTCCATTTGTTTTTTTATCGTGATCATTTGGTAAATTTGGTTCTTTTGGTTTATTGATCTGCATGGGGATCGTAACGAGCTGGAGACACTTCCTAAACACCTGGTCCACAAGACACATGAAATGTTCTGAAATTCCCACATGGTGCAGGAATTGCAAGCAACAGATCTCAGCTGCCCATCCACAATCGTATCCAGTCTATTAGTATCTTATTTATGTAACAATCTCCCTGTACACAGTAGGAACTCAGGACTTTGTTCTCTTTAATACCTGCTCTCCGGGGCCCTGTGTCACCTCCTGTGGGATGCTGTACGTCTGATCCACCACCTGTACTCTTTCCACAAGCTGAGGGTGAAACCTCACCAGTAACACTCGGAAATTAGTCCCACCAAGGTCTAAGGCCAGAAAGCGACCCTTTTCTGGAGAGAAAAGGAACAAATTTAAATCAGCACTGTCCCCAGTTACTGCTCCCCCGGCACACACCCACTCTCCCCCCCGACACGCACCCACTCTCCCCCCCGACACGCACCCACTCTCCCCGACACGCACCCACTCTCCCCCCGACACGCACCCACTCTCCCCCCGTCACCCACCCACTCTCCGCCCGACACCCACCCACTCTCCGCCCGACACCCACCCACTCTCCGCCCGACACCCACCCACTCTCCGCCCGACACGCACACACTCTCCCCCGACACGCACCCACTCTACCCCCAACACGCACCCACTCTCCCCGCGACACGCACCCACTCTCCCCGCGACACGCACCCACTCACCCCCGACACGCACCCACTCACCCCCGACACCCACCCACTCTCCCCCCGACACCCACCCACTCTCCGCCCGACACCCACCCACTCTCCGCCGGACACCCACCCACTCTCCCCGCGACACGCACCCACTCTCCCCGCGACACGCACCCACTCTCCCCGCGACACGCACCCACTCTCCCCCCGACACGCACCCACTCTCCCCCCGACACGCACCCACTCTCCCCCCGACACGCACACACTCTCCCCCCGACACGCACACACTCTACCCCCGACACGCACCCACTCTCCCCGCGACACGCACCCACTCACCCCCGACACGCACACACTCTCCCCCGACACGCACCCACTCTTCCCGACACCCACCCACTCTCCGCCCGACACCCACCCACTCTCCGCCCGACACGCACCCACTTTCCCCCGACACGCACCCACTCTCCCCGCGACACGCACCCACTCTCCCCGCGACACGCACCCACTCTCCCCCCGACACGCACCCACTCTCCCCCCGACACGCACCCACTCTCCCCCCGACACGCACCCACTCTCCCCCCGACACGCACACACTCTCCCCCCGACACGCACACACTCTCCCCCCGACACGCACACACTCTCCCCCCGACACGCACCCACTCTCCCCCGACACGCACACACTCACTCCCGACACTCACCCACTCTCCCCCGACACGCACCCACTCTCCCCCGACACGCACACACTCTCCCCCGACACGCACACACTCTCCCCCGACACGCCCCCACTCTCCCCCCGACACGCACCCACTCTCCCCCCGACACGCACCCACTCTCCCCCGACACGCACCCACTCCCTTAAATAGTCTCCATGGTCATGATCCAGCCCACAGACACCCCCGTCTCACTACTCCCACCACTGCTAACGCCCTCGTCCCCGTGCCCACCACCCCTGGTCACCCTCACCCCCGGCCACCCCGCCCCCCCCGTCCCCACCACCCCTGGTCACCCTCACCCCCGGCCACCCCGCCCCCCGTCCCCGTGCCCACCACCCCTGGTCACCCTCACCCCCGGCCACCCCGCCCCCCGTCCCCGTGCCCACCACCCCTGGTCACCCTCACCAGTTCCTCAAGTCTGCTCCAGCTCACCTTTCCCATTAGGCAGAGAACGGACAAATGTCGGCAGCATGGGAACAGTAGCTTCCTGGTTTGTGTCTTTCCTCAGCCCCATCTCCATTTCCTTCCTCATCCAGAACATGACCATCAACAGCTGCTGCTCACTCAGTTTGAACGATTTGAGGATCTGGTCAATCTCATGGCGCTGAGTGGACATTCGGGAGGTCACGTTTGTCGCCATGACAACACCCTTCCAACTGTCCTAACCGGAGATGGGAAATCCAAATCTGCAATCTGGTGCTCTTTGGTTTCGGGAAACTGTCAGGATTTCTGAAAACCTGGAGCAGGAACAAGGGAGAAAGTGTTTCAAAACATAACTTGTAATCAAGTGGATCAGCAACTCCTGCTGTGTTCAGACTGAACCAGTTACAATAAGCTTTCAGTCACTTTAAAATGGGTCTCATATTATTAAGCAGGAGAGACACAGGCAGAGCCAGTGGGAGAGGCACAGGCAGAGTCATTGGGAGAGGCACAGGCAGAGCCAGTGGGAGAAGCACAGGCAGAGCCAGTGGGAGAGGCACAGGCAGAGCCAGCGGGTGAGGCACAGGCAGAGCCAGCGGGAGAGGCACAGGCAGAGAAAGCGGGAGAGGCACAGGCAGAGCAAGCGGGAGAGGCACAGGTAGAGCAAGCGGGAGAGGCACAGGTAGAGCCAGCGCGAGAGGCACAGGTAGAGCCAGTGGGAGAGGCACAGGCAGAGCAAACGGGAGAGGCACAGGCAGAGCAAGCGGGAGAGGCACAGGTAGAGCCAGTGGGAGAGGCACAGGCAGAGCCAGCGGGAGAGGCACAGGTAGAGCCAGCGGGAGAGGCACAGGCAGAGCAAGCGGGAGAGGCACAGGCAGAGCCAGCGGGAGAGGCACAGGCAGAGCCAGCAGGAGAGGCACAGGCAGAGTCAGCGAGAGAGGCACAGGCAAAGCCAGCACAGTCGGTGGAGCTGACCCATCCTCAGGTTGAGCGACCAGGAGTGTCAGGGATAATGAGTGGGAGTGGGGACATGGGCAGAGTTTCCCTTCTCACTCCCACCTGACATGATTCCCAGTGGTTGAGCACAGATTGGGGATCTCGATCTTCTCAGTGTGTAAGCAGTTCCATTATCCCACTAACATTCCCATTATTTTCCACTCTAGGGGCTTCCTGAGCCCTGGCTGAACCAGGGAGTGACTTTTCCCAACACTCTGCCAGTGTCACTGTGAAGTTGACTAAACAGGAGCACAGGCAGTGTGAGGAGATCTCCCTGCCAGAGATCTTTCACATAAAATGTTTGTACATGGGGATTACCTAAAGGAATGTGGGAAAATCCCAGGGCCAGGATCCTGGCAGTTAAACCAGGATCACAATTGTTTTTGGACTCTGAGCGCCGCACTGTCGGAGGAGAAATAATGAGGGAGTTTTCTTTTCATTCATTCATCAGATGTGGGCCTCGCTGGCAAGACCAGCATTTATTGCCCATCCCTAATTGCCCTTGAGAAGGTGGTGGTGAGTTGCCTTCTTGAACCACTGCAGTCCATGTGGGGTAGGTACACCCACAGTGCTATTAGGGAGGGAGTTCCAGGATTCTGACCCAGCGACAGTGAAGGAACAATGATATCGGCCAGAATGTTACGGCTCGGAAGCGGGGTTCGCGGAAGGAGGGGGTGTTGTCATTCCCGTCGCCGGCTTGCCCCTGCTGCTATTTTACCAGCGGCAGGGGAGGTAGCAAATGGCTCGCCTACCGCAGGCCAATTGAGCCCCTTCAGTAGCCAATTAATTGCCACTTAAGGCCTCCTCCAGCCACTTCAGCACCTGAGTAATACCTGTCGGCCTCTTTAACGGGCGAGTGGTAGCCCTCCTGACCAGGCACCCTGTTCCCCAAGGACGGCCCCCCCAGCAGCACATGCTGCCCCCAATGGAATAGCTTCCCCTGCTGTCTTGATCGACCACCCCCCACCCCTCCCCCCCACACGCCTCACCAGGGCCCAGCGAGGCCCGATCCCCACTTACCTTTTCCGGGGCCTCTTCCATTGTTGATGGTCCTGGCTGGGTGCAGACCCAGCAGAATCCGCCGCTCCCGGTGGTGCTGCTGGGAGGAGGAGCTGCCAGCCCTCTGATTGGCTGGCACAAGTCCTGTCTGAGGACAATTAAGGACCTGGGCCACATAAAATATCTGCATTGTTTCCAGGCCCAGTGGAGGCGGACTCACCACCAATATTTCAACTAATGGGCGGGGCCTCTACTGCAACATAAAATTCCAGCCATAGATCCAAGTCAGGATGGTGTGTGACTTGGAGGGGAACTTGCAGGTAGTGGGGTTCCCATGCATCTGCTGCCCTTGTCCTTCTAGGTGGTAGAGGTCGCGAGTTTGGAAGGTGTTGTCGAAGGAGTCTGTGTGAGTTGCTGCAGTGTCTTTTGTAGATGGTACACACTGCTGCCATTGTGGTGAAGGGAGTGAATGTTGAAGGTGGTGGATGTGGTGCTGATCAAGCAGGCTGCTTTGTTCTGGATGGTGTCGAGCTTCCAGATTGTTGGAGCTGCAC
Source organism: Heterodontus francisci (assembly GCF_036365525.1). NCBI lineage: Eukaryota > Metazoa > Chordata > Chondrichthyes > Heterodontiformes > Heterodontidae > Heterodontus > Heterodontus francisci. The sequence continues at coordinate 648,631 of NW_027140616.1, forward strand.
CCATCCAGGCAAGTGGAGAGTATTCCATCACACTTCTGTCTTGTGCCTTGTAGATGGTGGACAGGCTTTGGGGAGTCAGATGGTGAGTTACTCACCGCAGAATTTCCAGACTCTGACCTGCTCTTGTAGTCAGAGTATTTATGTGGCTTGTCCAGTTAAATATCTGGTCAATTTTGATGTTGGGGGATTCAGTGATGGTAAATCCGTTGAATGTCAAGGGGAGATGGTTAGATTCTCTCTTGTTGGAGATGGTCATTGCCTGGCACTTGTGTGGCATAAATATTAATTGCCATTTATCAGCCCAAGTCTGGATGTTGGCCAGGTTTGCTATATATGGGCATGGACTGCTTCAGTATTAGATTGCAAATAATACTGAATATCATACAATCATCAGCGAACATCCCCACTTCTGACCTTACGATTGAAGGAAGGTCATTGATGAAGCAGCTGAAGATGGTTGGGCCTAGGACACTACCTTGAGGAACGCCTGCAGTGATGTCCTGGAGCTCAGATGATTGACCTCCTTTGTGCTCAGTGTGACTCCAACCAGTGAAGAGTTTTCCCCTGATTCCTCATTGACTCCAGTTTTGCTCGGGCTTCTTGATGCTCAAACAAATGCTTTCCTGATGGCAAGGGCAGTTGCTCTCGCCTCACCCTAAGAATTCAGCTCTTTCATCCATGTTTAAAAACATAAGAACAGGAGTAGGCCATATGGCCACTCGAGTCTATCCTGCCATTCAATAAGATCATGGCTGATCTGATCTTCACCTCAACTCCACTTTCCTGCCTGCTTCCCAAAGCCCGTGACTCCCTGTAGATCAAAAATCTAACTCAGCCTTGAATATAATCAATGACCCAGCCTCCACTGCTCTCTGGGCTAGAGAATTCCAAACACTAACCACCCTCTGAGAGAGGAAATTCCTCCTCATCTCCACCTTAAATGGGTGACTCATTATTTTGAAACTGTGTCCTCTAGTTCTAGATTCCCCCACAAAGGGAAACATCCTCTCAGCATCTACCCTGTCAAACCCCCTCCCAATCTTATAATTTTTAATGAGATCACTTCTCGTTCTTCTAAACTCCTTTCCTCATGAAGACAATCCTTTCATCCCAGGAATAAACCAAGTTCCGATGAAGGGTCACTGACCCGAAACGTTAACTCTGCTTCTCTTTCCACAGATGCTGCCAGACCTGCTGAGTGGTTCCAGCATTTCTTGTTTTTATTTCAGATTTCCAGCATCCGCAGTATTTTGCTTTTATAAACCAAGTGAACTTTCTCTGAACTGCCTCTAATCCAAGTATATCCCTCCTTAAATAAGGAGACCAAGTATTCTAGGTGTGGTTTCGCCAATGCCCTGTACAGTTGTAGCAAGACATCCCTACTTTTATACTCCATCCTCCTTGCAATAAAGGCCAACATTCCATTTGGCTTCCTAATTACTTGCTATACCTGCATACAAACATTTAGTGATTCACATACGAGGACACCCAGACCGCTCTGTAACAAAGCATTCTGCAGTCTCTCTCCACTTGAATAATATTTTGCTTTTCTCTACTTCCTACCAAAGTGGATAATCTTATATTTGCTCTCAGTAAAGCCCATCTGCCAAATTTTTGCCCATTCACTTAACCTATCCATATCCCTTTGCAGATTCTGTGTCTTCACAACTTGCTTTCCCACCTATCTTCATATCGTCAGCAAATGTGGTTATAATACAGTCTGTCCCTTTCTCCAAGTCATTAATATAGATTGTAGATATTGAGGTCCCAGCACTGATCCCTGTGGTATCCCACTAGTTACTGTTTGCCAACCTGAAAATGACCCATTTATCCTGATTCTCTGTTTCATTAGTTAGCCAATCCTCTATCCATGCTAATATATTACCCACAACACCATGAGCTCTTTTCATGTGCAGTAACCTTTTACGTGGCACCTTATCAAATGTCTTTTGGAAATCCAAATATACTACAACAGCTGGTTCCCCTTTATCCACCCTGCTTGTTACATCTTCAAAGAACTCTAATAAATTTCTCAAACATGATTTCCTTTCATAAAACCATGTTAACTCTACTAGATTGTATTATGATTCTCTAAATGTTCTGCTGCTACTTCCTTATTGGATTCCAACATCTTCCCAGTGACGGACATTAGACTAACTGCTCTCTGCTCCCTCCGTTTGAATAGTGTGATGGAATCCACGGTTTTGCGTTACCAGTGGGGCAGCATGTTCGAGCTGTTGTCTGAACAGATAGAGTCATAGAGTTATACAGCACAGAAACAGGCCCTTCGGCCCATCGTGTCTGTGCCGACCATCAAGCACCTAACTATTCTCGTCCCATTTTCCAGCACTTGGCCCATAGCCTTGTATGCTATGGCGTTTCAAGTGCTCATCTAAATACTTCTTAAATGTTGTGAGGGTTCCTGCCTCAACCAACCCTTCAGGCAGTGCATTCCAGATTCCAACCACCCTCTAGGTGAAAAGATTTTTCCTCAAATCCCCTCTAAACCTCCGACCTCTTATCTTAAAACTATGCCCCCTGGTTATTGACCCCTCCACTAAGGAAAATAGTCTCTTCCTTTCTAACCTATTAATGCCCCTCATAATCTTGTACACCTCAATCTTGTCCCCCCTCAGCCTTCTCTGCTCCAATACCTGCTACAAGACACTGACATGCCCTCTGAAATGGCCTAGCAAGCCATTCCGTTGTATCTTACCTCTACGCAGTCAATAAAAAGGAATGAAACTGGACGGACCAGCCAGCATTGACCTAGGCACCGGAAATGACAACAGCAAACCCAGCCCTGTCGACCCTGCAAATTCCTCCTTACGAACATCTGAGGGCTTGTGTCAAAGTTGGGAGAGCTGTCCCACAGACTAGTCAAACAACAGCCTGACATAGTCATACTCACGGAATCATACCTTACAAACAATGTCCCAGACACTGCCATCACCATCCCCGGGTATGTCCTGTCCCACCGGCAGGACAGACCCAGCAAAGGTGGTGGCACAGTGGTATACAGTAGGGAGGGAGTTGCCCTGGGAGTCCTCAACATCGACTCCAGACCCCATGGAGTCATAGAGTCATAGAGTCGCACAGCATAAAAACAGGCCCTTCGGCCCACCGTGTCCATGCCGACCATAATGCCTATCTATACTAACCCCACCTGCCTGCATTAATTCCATATCCCTCTATGTCTTGCTCACTCAAGTACCTGTCCAGATGCCTCTTAAATGTTGCTACTGTTCCTGCCTCCACCACCTCCTCAGGCAGCTCATTCCAGATACCCACTATTCTTTGTGTGAAAAATTTACCCCTTTGATCCCCTTTAAACCTCCTCCCTCTCACCTTAAATCTATGCTCTCTAGTTTTAGTCACCCCTACCATGGGAAACACACTCTGGCTATCTACCCTATCTATGCCTCTCATAATTTTATATAAGTCTCATGGCATCGGGTCAAACATGGACAAAGAAACCTCCTGCTGATTACCACCTACCGCCCTCCCTCAGCTGATGAGTCAGTACTCCTCCATATTGAACACCACTTGGAGGAAGCACTGAGAGTGGCACGGACACAGAATGTACCCTGGGTGGGGGACTTCAATGTCCATCACCAAGAGTGGCTCGGTAGCACTACTACTGACCGAGCTGGCTGATTCCTGAAGGATATAGCTGCTAGACTGGGTCTGCGGCAGGTGGTGAGGGAGGCAACATGAGGGAAAAACATACTTGACCTTGTCCTCACCAGTCTGCCTGCTGCAGATGCATCTGTCCATGACAGTATTGGTAGGAGTGACCACCGCACAGTCCTTGTGGAGATGAGGTCCCGCCTTCACATTGAGGATACCCTCCATCGTGTTGTGTGGCACTAACACCGTGCTAAATGGGATAGATTTCGAATAGATCTAGCAATGCAAAACTGGGCATCCATGAGGCGCTGTGGGCCATCAGCAGCAGCAGAATTGTACTCAACCACTATCTGTAACCTCATGGCCCGGCATATCCCCCACTCTACCATTACCATCAAGCCAGAAGACCAACCCTGGTTCAATGAAGAGTGCAGGAGGGCATGCCAGGAGCAACAACAGGCATACCTCAAAATGAGGTGACAACCTGGTGAAGCTACAACAGAGGACTATCTGCATGCCAAACTGTGTAAGCAGCATGCGATAGCCAGAATTAAGCAATCCCATAACCAACGGATCAGATCTAAGCTCTGCAGTACTACCACATCCAGCCATGAATGCTGGTGGACAACTAAACAACTAACTGGAGGAGGTGGCTCCATAAATATCCCCATCCTCAATGACGGGAGAGCCCACCGCATCAGTGTGAAAGATAAGGCTGAAGCATTTGCAACAATCTTCAGCCAGAAGTGCCGAGTTGATCATCCATCTCGGCCTCCTCCTGAGGTTCCCAGCATCACAAATGCCAGACTTCAGCAAATTCGATTCACACCGTGTGATATCAAGAAATGACTGAAGGCACTGGATACTGCAAAAGCTATGGGCCCTGACAATATTCCGGCAATAGTACTGAAGACCTGTGCTCCAGAACTTGCTGCGCCCCTAGCCAAGCTGTTCCAGTACAGTTACAACACTGGCATCTACCCTGCAATGTGGAAAATTGCCCAGGGTATGTCCTGTACACAAAAAGCAGGACAAATTCAACCCGGCCAATTGCTGCCCCATATGTTGTAAACCGTGGCGCGGAGTCAACTCCCCCTTGGCCCCTTTATTCCCTTCACTCACTTGATCCTGGCCGTCACGTGGGACTAAGTCCTCTTAATTCAGGCTCAGGCTGGGTGTTTGGGATATCGGGTTACAGGAGAGCCACCCTCCAACTAATCCCCCGGCTACGGTTAATGGCTTAGTACAAAGAGGAAACTCAATCATCAGTAAAGTGATGGAAGGTGTCATCAACAGTGCCATCAAGTGGCACTTGCTTAGCAATAACCTGCTCAGTGACGCTCAGTTTGGGTTCCGCCAGGGCCACTCAGCTCCTGACCTCATTACAGCCTTGGTTCAAACATGGACAAAAGAGCTGAACTCAAGAGGTGAGGTGAAAGTGACTGCCCTTGACATCAAGGCAGCATTTGATCGAGTATGGCATCAAGGAGCCCTAGCAAAACTGAGGTCAATGGGAATCAGGGGAAAAACCCTCCGCTGGCTGGAGTCATACCTAATGCAAAGGAAGATGGTTGTGGTTGTTAGAGGTCAATCATCTCAGCTCCAGGACATCACTGCAGGAGTTCCTCAGGGTAGCATCCTAGGCCCAACCATCTTCAGCTGCTTCATCATTGACCTTCCTTCAATCATTAGGTCAGAACTGGGGATGTTCGCTGATGATTGCACAATGTTCAGCACCATTCGCGACTCCTCAGATACTGAAGCAGTCCGTGTATAAATGCAGCAAGACCTGGACAATATCCAGGCTTGGGCTGATAAGTGACAAGTAACATTCGTGCCACACAAGTGCCAGGCAATGACCATTTCCAACAAGAGAGAATCTAACCTTCTCCCCTTGACATTCAATGGCATTACCATCGCTGAATCCTCCACTATCAACATCCTAGGGGCTACCATTAACCAGAAACTGAACTGGAGTAGCCATATAAATACCGTGGCTACAAGAGCAGGTCAGAGGCTAGGAATCCTGAGGCATGTACCTCACCTTCTGACTCCCCAAAGCCTGTCCACCATCTGCAAAGCCCAAGTCAGGATGTGATGGAATACTCTCCACTTGCCTGGATGGGTGCAGCTCCAACAACACTCAAGAAGCTCAACACCATCCAGGACAAAGCAGCCCACTTGATTGTCACCCCATTCACAAACATTCACTCCCTTCTCCACCGTTGTCGCACAGTGGCAGCAGTGTGTACCATCTACAAGATGCACTGCAGCAATGCACCAAGGATCCTTAGACAGCACCTTCCAAACCCACGACCTCTCCCGCCTCGAAGGACAAGGGCAGCAAATGCATGGGAACACCACCACCTGCAAGTTTCCCTCCAAGTCACACACCATCCTGACTTGGAACTATATTGCCGTTCCTTCACTGTCACTGGGTCAAAATCCTGGAACTCCCTTCCTAACAGCACTGTGGGTATACCTACCTCACATGGACTGCAGGGGTTCAAGAACGCAGCTCACCGCCACCTTCTCAAGGGCAATTAGGGATGGGCAATAAATGTTGGGCAAGACAGCGACACCCACATCCCATGAATGAATAAAGAAGAAAAAAGGTAACAGAGAGGGTGATGAGGGCAATGCTGTTGGTGTGGTGTACATGGACTTCCAAAAGGCGTTTAATACAGTGCCCCACAACAGACTTGTGAGCAAATCTATAGCTTATGGAATAAAAGGAAAAGTAGCAACATGGAAACGAAATTGAAAGCAAAATACTGCAGATGCTGGAAATCTGAAATAAAAACAAGAAATGCTGGAAATACTCAACAGGTCAGGCAGCATCTGTGGAGAGAGAAGCAGAGTTAACGTTTCAGGTCTGTGACCCTTCATCAGACCGTTGCCAGTTCTGATGAAAGGTCACAGACCTGAAACGTTAACTCTGCTTCTCTCTCCACAGATTCTGTGGATACGAAATTGGCTGAGTGACAGGAAACAGAGAGTAGTGGTTAATGGATGTTTTTTGGGCTGGCGGAAGGTTTGTAATGGAGGTCCCCAGGGATCAGTGTTGGGACCATTGCTCTTCCTGATATATATTAATACGAACATATAAAAATACAAATTAGGAGCAGGAGTAGGCCACTCGGCCCCTCGAGCCTGCTCCGCCATTCAATAAGTTCATGGCTGAACTGATTACTCCACATTTCCACCTACCCCCGATAACCTTCCACCCCCACTTGCTTATCAAGAATCTATCTACCTCTGCCTTAAAAATATTCAAAGACTCAATAACTTAAACTTTGTTGTATTGGGAATAATTTCAAAATTTGTGGATGATATGAAACTTAGAAGCATTACTGTGAGGAGGATAGTATAGAATTTCAAAAGGACATAGACAAGTCGGTGGAATGGGCAGACAAGTGGCAGATGAAGTTCAACATGAGAAATGTGAGGTGATACATTTTGGTGGGAAGAACATGGAGAGACAACGTAAAATAAAGTATATAACTCTAAAGAGAGTGCTGAAGCAGAGGGAGCTGGGTGTATTGAAGATGGCAGGTCAGGTTGAGAGAGCGGTTAATAAAGCATACAGTATCCTGGGCTTTATTAATAGGTACATAGAGTACGAGAGCAAGGAGGTTATGGTGAAATTGTAAAAGACACTAGTTCGGCCTCAGCTGGAGCATCATTTCCAGTTCTGGGCATCACATTTAAGGAAAGCTGTGAAGGCATTGGAGAGAGTGCAGAAAAGATTCAGGAGAATGATTCCAGGGATGAGGAACTACATTTACGAAGATATATTGGAGAAGTTGGTTCTGTATTCCTTGGAGAAGAGAAGGCTGAGAGGAGATTTGATAGAGATATTCAAAATCATGAGGGGTTTGGACAGAGTAGATAGCGAGAAACTTTTACCACTCATGAAAGGATCGAGAAGGAGAGGGCACAGATTTAAGGTAATAGGCAAAAGAATCAATGGTGACCTGAGGAAAAACTTTTTCATGCAGCGAGTGGTTAGGATCTGGAATGCACTGCCAGAGACTGCAGTGCAGGCAGGTTCAATCGAGGCATTCCAAAGGAAATTAAATAGTTATCTGAAAAGGAAGAATGTACAGGTTTATGGGGAGAAGGCAGAGAAATGGCACTAAGTGAATTGCTCACTCAGACGGTGCAGGCAGGATGGGCTGAATAGCATCCTTCGGTGCTTTAACAATTCTGTGATTCTGAAACTGAGACTTCAGGTTTCTGGGGAGCCAGAAACTGGTTGGAATCAGATTAAAGAACACAGAGCCATTCAAGCTCAGATCACACAGGGGTGGACTGCAGACAAGCTGAAGAAAGTGAAGACTGGATCCAGGAGCTGTTTCTGTTATTTATTCTGTTACTTACAAAGAACAAAGAACAGTACAGCACAGGAACAGGGCATTCGGCCCTCAAAGCCTGCGCCGATCTTGAACTTGATGTGGCAGGCTCTCTCTCTCTGTTCCGGCTTGTGCTGAGATTCGAAAGGGGGGAAAAAAAACTTAGTGACATCAGGGGAAATCTGCAAGGTGATTGGTTGGGTAAGTAACAGCTGTTAGTGCATTTAAATAGCTTTAAAAAAGGGAATTTTTCTTTTGAAAAAAAAACCTCAAGTGATAAGGTGAGTACTACTAAAGATTTTTTTAAATTAGTGTAATTTATTAAGGACTTAAGATTGTAATGGGTATTTTTTTGGAGTAGAACAAGGCCCCTACTGTAATTAGTATTATATAAAGGGCGCAACTAATTAATCTAAAGGTAAGTCATGGCAGGAGAGCTCAGCCCCGTGATATGCTCCTCCTGTGCTATGTGGGAAATCAGGGACGCTTCCAGTGTCCCTGATGACCATGTGGGCAGGAAGTGTATCCATCTGCAGCTACTGGCTACCTGAATTACGGAGCTGGAGCTGCGGGTGGATTCACTGTGGAGCATCCGCGATGCTGAGATCATCGTGGATAGCACATTTAGTGAGGTGATCACAGCACAGGTAATGGCTGCACAGGCAGAAAAGGGACGGGTGACCACTCGGCAGAATAGTAGGTGCAGGCAAATAGTGCAGGAGTCTCCTGTGGGAGTCCCCCTCTCAAACAGATATACCGCTTTGGATACTGTTGGGGGGATGGCCTCCCAGGGGAAAGCAGCAACAGCCAAGTTCGTGGCACCACGGATGGCTCTGCTGCACAGCAGGGAAGGAAAAAGACTGGGAGAGCCATAGTGATAGGAGATTCAATTGGAAGGGGAATAGACAGGCATTTCTGTGGCCGCAAACGAGACTCCAGGATGGTATGTTGCCTCCCTGGTGCTAGGGTCAAGGATGTCCCGGAGAGGCTGCAGGACATTCTGAAGGGGGAGGGTGAACAGCCAGTGGTCGTGGTGCATGTCGGTACCAACGACATAGGCAGAAAAAAGGATGAGGTTGTGCAAGATGAATTTAAGGAGTTAGGAGCTAAATTAAAAAGCAGGACCTCAAAGGTAGTAATCTCAGGATTACTTCCTGTGCCACGTGTTAGTGAGTGTAGGAACAGGAGAATAGACCAGATGAATGCGTGGCTGGAGAAATGGTGCAGGAGGGAGGGATTTAGATTCCTGGGACATCGAGACCGGCTCTGGGGAAGGTGGGACCTGTACAAGCGAGACGGGTTACACCCAGGCAGGACCGGAACCGATGTCCTTGCAGGGGCGTTTGCGAGTGCTGTTGGAGAGGATTTAAACTAGAATGGCAGGGGGATGGGAACTTGAGCGGGGAGACTGAGGAGCAGGAAACAAGGATAGAAACGAAAGACAGGAAACAAAAGGCAAAAGTGGAAGGCGTAGAAATCAAGGTCAAGAAACAAACAGGGTCATAGAGCGAAATAATGCTAAGATGATATAGTTGTGATTACGGAGACATGGCTGCAAGGTGACCAAGGATGGGAACTGAACATCCAGGGGTATTCAATATTTAGGAAGGACAGGCAAAAAGGGAAAGGAGGTGGAGTAGCGTTGTTAGTAAAAGAGGAAAGCAATACAATAGTGAGGAAGGATATTAGCTCAGAGAATCCTGATGTGGAATCTGTATGGGTGGAGCTGAGAAACACCAAGGGGTTTGTATATAGACCCCCAAACAGCAGTGATGATGTAAAGGATAGCATTAAACAGGAAATTAGAGATACATGCAATAAGGGTGCAACTGTAAATGTGGGTGATTTAATCTACATATAGATTGGGCAAACCAAATTAGCAATAATACTGTAGAGGAGGAATTGCTGGAATGCGTACATGATGGTTTTTTGGACCAATACGTTGAGGAACCAACTAGAGAACAGGCCATCCTAGACTGGGTATTGTGTAATGAGAAAGGATTGGTTAACAATCTTGTTGTGCAGGGTCCCTTGGGGAAGAGCGACCATAACATGATAGAATTCTTCATTAAGATGGCGAGTGAGAGAGTTGATTCCGAGACTAGGGTCCTGAATCTAAATAAAGGAAACTATGAAGTTATGAGGTGTGAGTTGGCTATGATAGATTGAGGAAAGTTACTTAAAGGATTGACAGTGGATAGGCAATGGCTAGCATTTAAAGAGCATATGGATGAATTACAACAAATGTTCATTCCTGTCTGGTGCAAAAATAAAACAGGAAGGGTGGCTCAACTGTGGCTTACAAAAGAAATTAGGGATAGTATTATATCCAAGGAGGAGAAATATAAAATGGCCAGAACAAGCAGCAAACCTGAGGATTGGGAGCAGTTTAGAATTCAGCAAAGGAGGACAAAGGGATTGATTAAGAAGGGAAAAATAGAGTATGAGAGTAAGCTTGGCAGGGAACATAAAAAGTGACTAGAAGTTTCTATAGGTACGTGAAGAGAAAAAGATTAGTGAAGACAAATGTGGGTCCCTTACAATCAGAAATGGGGGAATTTATAATTGGGAACAAAGAAATGGCAGACCATTTAAATACATACTTTGGTTCTGTCTTCACAAAGGAAGACACAAATTACCTCCCAGAAATGTTGGGGAACAAAGGGTTAGTGAGAAGGAGGAACTGTATGAAATCAATATTAGTAGGGAAATGGTGTTCGGGAAATTGATGGGATTGAAGGCCAATAAATCCCCAGGGCCTGATAATCTACATCCCAGAGTAATTAAGGAAGTGGCCCTAGAAATAGTAGATGCATTGCTGGTCATTTTTCAAAATTCTATAGACTCTGGAATAGTTCCAACAGATTGGAGGGTAGCTAATAGTACCGCACTATTTAAAAAAAGAGGTAGAGAGAAAACAGGGAATTATAGACTGGTTAGCCTGACATCAGTAATGGGGAAAATGCTGGAGTCCATTATAAAAGATGTTAATAGCAGAGCACTTGGAAAACAATGACAGGATTGGGCAAAGTCAACATGGATTTACAAAAGGCAAATCATGCTTGACAAATCTACTGGAATTTTTTGAGGATGCAACTAGTAGAATAGCTAAGGGAGAACCAGTGGATGTGGTGTATTTGGACTTTCAGAAGGCTTTCGATAAGGTCCCACATTAGAGATTAGTGTGCAAAATTAAAGCACATTGAGTGGGGATAAGTTACTGACATGGATAGAGAACTGGTTGGCAGAGAGGAAACAAAGAGTAGGAATAAATGGGTCTTTTTCCGAGTGGCAGGCCGTGACTAGTGAGATACCGCAGGGATCGGTGCTTGGACCCCAGCTATTCACAATATATATTAATGATATAGATGAGGGAATTAAATGTAATATATCCAAGTTTGCAGATGACACAAAGCTGGGTGGGAGTGTGAGCTGTGAAGAGGATGCAGAGAAGTTCCAGTGAGATTTGGACAGGTTGAGTGAGTGGGCAAATACATGGCAGATGCAGTATAATGTGGATAAATGTGAGGTTATCCACTTCAGTGGCAAAACAGATTGGGAAAGGGGGAGGTGCAGCGAGACCTGCGTGTCCTTGTGCACCAGTCGCTGAAAGTAAGCATGCAGGTGCAGCAGGCCGTTAAGAAGGCAAATGGTATGTTGGCCTTCATAGCAAGAGGATTCGAGTACAGGAGCAGGGATGTCTTGCTGCAATTATACAAGGCCTTGGTGAGACCACATCTGGAGTATTGTATGCAGTTTTGGTCTCCTTATCTGAGGAAGGACGTTCCTGATATGGAGGGAGTGCAGCGAAGGTTCACCAGACTGATTCCTAGGATGGCAGGACTGACATATGAAGAGAGATTGGGTCGATTAGGCTTGTATTCGCTAGAGTTTAGAAGAATGAGTGGAGATCTCATAGAAACCTACAAAATTCTAACAGGACTGGACAGACTAGATGCAGGAAGGATGTTCCCGATGGTGGGGGAGTCCAGGACCAGATCATGGTCTAAGGATAAGGGGTAAGCTATTTAGGACTGAGAAGAGGTGGGATTTCTTCACTCAGAGAGTGGCGAACCTGTAGAATTCTCTACCACAGAAAGCAGTTGAGGCCAAATGATTAAATATATTCAAGAAAGAGTTAGATATTGTTCTTCGGGCTAAAGGAATCAAGGGATACGGGGAGAAAGTGGGAACAGGGTACTGAGTTTGGATGATCAGCCATGATTGTATTGAATGGCGGTGCAGGCTCGAAGGGCCGAATGGCCTACTCCTGCTCCTATTTTCTATGTTTCTATGTTTAAAGTAACTGATTAACCAGACCAGGCCATACAGTGCATAGGGTTGTCACTGAAGGGCTTGCAGAAAGGTATGGATAAAGGTGTGGATAAAGGGATGGATAAAGGTACCGATAAAGGTAAGGATAAAAGTATAGATAAAGGTGTGGATAAAGGTGTGAATCCATGCAATCAAGACTGTTGTGAGCAGAGCTGAGGAAATTCTGGAGAAGTGCACCATTTTGGTGAAGAGCGTACCCATGGTTAAAGGGGAATTGCTGTTGCATGAGAATCAGTAGCTGCATCTTGGAAGAATGTAGCTGGAGATCTATCTGAGAATGTTCAGAGCTTTGCAGAATTTTGTGGCTGTAATTGTTGTCATATATGCTGCGTGAAGTGCCCAGTAAATTCATGAGGTCTATCTTTGTTATTTCTGAATGTTAATGTGTAATTTGTAATATATATATAATATAGACTGTAATTTGTCTGTTAGTTGATGTTTAATTTATTTTGATTTTGGTTTGATGGTTAAATTAAAAGTTATAAAAGTATAATCTTGTCCATTTGTGTTTTTGGAGGGGTCGTGCTGGAAATTCGGTTTGTCTGGTTTGTTGATCTCCAGGGGGATTCGAACAATAGGGGAATTACATTTGTGGTTTTCCAATCCACTGGGAACTTTCCAGAATCTAGCAGATTTTGGAAAATTACAACCAATACATCCACTATCTCTGCAGCTGCTACTTTTAAAACCCTGGGATGCAGACCATCAGCTCCAGGGGACTTGTCATCCTTTAGTCCTATTAGATTTCCTAGTAATTTTTTCTCTAGTGATCGTGATTGTTTTAAGTTCTTCCTTTTCTTTTTCCCCCTGATTTTCTCCTATTACTGGGACATTTTTAGTGTCTTCTATTGTCAGAATCATGGAGTTATACAGCACAGAAACAGGCCCTTCGGCCTATCGTATCTGTGCCAGCCATTAAGCAGTGAAGACAGATACAAAATACTTGTTCTAAATCTCAGCCGTTTCCCTATTTCCCATGAGTAATTATGCAGTCACGCCCTCAAAGGGATTAATGTTTACTTTAGCTACTCTCTTCCTTTGTACATATTTGTAGAAGTTCTATTCCTTGCTTGTTTACTCTCATAATCTATTTTCTCCCTGTTTTTTTATGCCATCCTTTGCTGGTTTCTAAAATGTTCCCAATTTTCTGGCCGATAACTACTCTTTGCATCATTGTACACCTTGTACTTCAACTTGATATCATCCTTAACTTCCTCAGTCTGCCATGGATACTTCTCGTATAGTCTTTTTTCACAATGATATATATCTTTGTTCAGAGTTACAGAATATCTACTTAAATGTCTGCCACTGCTTCTCTGCCATCTTACCTTTAAACGTATTTTCCCAGTCCACTGTAGACAGCTCTGTCTTCATACCCTCATAATTACCTTTATTTAAATTTGAGACACTAGTTTCAGACTACAGTTTCTCACCCTCAAACAAAATGTAAAATTCTATCATTTTGTGATCTCTCTTCCCAAGAGGATCTAATTAATCCTGTCTCATTACACACTGCCACATCTAAAATAGCCTGTTCCCTTGTTGGTTCCACAAATATTGTTCTAAGAAACTATCCTGAATACACGCTATAAACTCATCCTCAAGTCGACCTTTGCCAGTTTGATTTGTCCAATTATTATGAAGCCTTTGACAAGGTCCCTCATGGCAGACTGGTACAAAAGGTGAAGTCACACGGGATCAGAGGTGAGCTGGTAAGTTGGATACAGAACTGGCTCGGTCAAAGAAGACAGAGGGTAGCAGTGGAAGGGTGCTTTTCTGAATGGAGGGCTGTGACTAGTGGTGTTCCGCAGGGATCAGTGCTGGGACCTTTGCTCTTTGCAGTATATATAAATGATTTGGAGGAAAATGTAGCTGGTCTGATTTGTAAGTTTGCGGATGACACAAAGGTTGGTGGAGTTGCGGATAGTGATGAGGATTGTAAGAGGATACAGCAGGATATAGATCGGTTGGAGACTTGGGCGGAGAAATGGCAGATGGAGTTTAATCCGGACAAAGAACAAAGAACAAAGAACAGTACAAACAAACAAAGAACAAAGAACAGTGCAGCACAGGAACAGGCCATTCGGCCCTCCAAGCCTGCGCCGATCTTGATGCCTGCCGAAACTAACACCTTCTGCACTTCCGGGGCCCATATCCCTCTATTCCCTTCCTATTCATATATTTGTCAAGATGTCTCTTAAACGTCGCTATCGTATCTGCTTCCACCACCTCCCCTGGCAGCAGGTTCCAGGCACTCACCACCCTCTGTGTAAAAAACTTGCCTCGCACATCCCCTCTAAACTTTGCCCCTCGCATCTTAAACCTATGTCCTCTAGTAACTGACTCTTCCACCCTGGGAAAAAGCTTCTGACTATCCACTCTGTCCATGCCACTCATAACTTTGTAAACCTCTATCATGTCGCCCCACCACCTCCGTCGTTCCAGTGAAAACAATCTGAGTTTTTCCAACCTCTCCTCATAGCTAATGCCCTCCAGACCAGGCAACATCCTGGTAAACCTCCTCTGTACCCTCTCCAAAGCCTCCACGTCCTTCTGGTGGTGTGGTGACCAGAATTGCACGCAATATTCTAAGTGTGGCCTAACTAAGGTTCTGTACAGCTGCAACATGACTTGCCAATTTTTATACTCTGTGCCCTGACCGATGAAGGCAAGCATGCCGTATGCCTTCTTGACTACCTTATCCACCTGCGTTGCCACTTTCAGTGACCTGTGGACCTGTACGCCCAGATCTCTCTGCCTGTCAATACTCCTAAGGGTTCTGCCATTTACTGTACACCTCCCACCTGCATTAGACCTTCTAAAATGCATTACCTCACATTTGTCCAGATTAAACTCCATCTGCCATTTCTCCGCCCAATTTTCCAACCGATCTATATCCTGCTGTATCCTCTGGCAATCCTCGTCACTGTCCGCAACTCCACCAACTTTTGTGTCGTCTGCAAACTTACTAATCAGACCAGCTACATTTTCCTACAAATGTGAGGTAATGCATTTTGGAAGGTCTAATGCAGGTGGGAGGTATACAGTAAATGGCAGAACCCTTAGGAGTATTGACAGGCAGAGAGATCTAGGCATACAGGTCCACAGGTCACTGAAAGTGGCAACGCAGGTGGATAAGGTAGTCAAGAAGGCATACGGCATGTTTGCCTTCATCGGTCGGGGCATAGAGTATAAAAATTGGCAAGTCATGCTGCAGCTGTACAGAACTTTAGTTAGGCCACACTTAGAATATTGCGTGCAATTCCGGTCGCCACACTACCAGAAGGATGTGGAGGCTTTGGAGAGGGTACAGAAGAGGTTTACCAGGATGTTGCCTGGTCTGGAGGGCATTAGCTATGAGGAGAGGTTGGATAAACTCAGATTGTTTTCACTGGAACGACGGAGGTGAAGGGGCGACATGATGGAGGTTTACAAAGTTATGAGTGGCATGGACAGAGTGGATAGTCAGAAGCTTTTTCCCAGGGTGGAAGAGTCAGTTACTAGGGGACATAGGTTTAAGGTGCGAGGTTCAAAGTTTAGAGGGGATGTGCGAGGCAAGTTCTTTACACAGAGGGTGGTGAGTGCCTGGAACCTGCTGCCTGGGGAGGTGGTGGAAGCAGGTACGATAGCGACGTTTAAGAGGCATCTTGACAAATACATGAATAGGATGGGAATAGAGGGATACGGACCCCGGAAGTGCAGAAGGTTTTAGTTTAGACAGGCATCAAGATTGGCCGAATGGCCTGTTCCTGTGCTGTACTGTTCTTTGTTAAAGCTGAATACGATAATTACAAGCCCCCATTATTTCTTGATCTATACTTTGTCCTTGAGTCTAGCTACTGTTAGTGGGTCTATAAACTACTCACACCAATGATTTAGTTTTTGCTATTTCTTATCTCCACTCAAACTGATTCTCCAACTTGATTTTCAGAGCCAAGATCATTTCTCACGACTGTACTAATCTCATCCTTTATTAACAGTGCTACCCCAGGGCAGCACAGTGGTGCAGTAGTAAGCACCGGAGCCTCACAGCTCCAGCAACCCAGGTTCAGTTCTGGGTACTGCCTGTGTGGAGTTTGCAAGTTCTCCTTGTGACTGTGTGGGTTTCCTCCGGGTGTTCCAGTTTCTTCCCCCCATCCCAAAGACTTGTGGGCTGATAGGTGAATTGGCCATTGTAAAAAAAATGTCCCTAGTGTAGGTCGGTGGTAGGAGAATTGAGGGAAAGTGGGGATGTGAGAGGGAAAATGGGATTAATGTAGGATTAGTATAAATGTGTGGTTGATGGTCGGCAAGGGCCGAAGGGGCTGTTTTGGTGCTGTGTGACTCTCTGACCTCTATTTCCTTTCTACATATTGTCATGCCCAAAGTCATATTATATTCCTACTTTTAAGATATAAACTTTATTCAAGGTGAACTCTTTAAAATTGACTTCAGCTGTAAATAAAAAGGTGGATGATGCTGCAAACGATGGCCGCCGAAGATTAAATGACCTGTGCTGTGTATTTGAACATTGCCTCACAGTCTTAAAAGGACAAAAGGATACATTCCAGACTCAGCTGTGCCAATTACACCCATCCTGAAACTATCAAGAGACATTCCTGAATTGAATTGGTTCTTCTGAAACAAAGAAGATGTGAAGTAGCCACATCAAAACAGGATTATACTCGTCCAGACATTAATGGATGACTAAATCCTGATCAATTGTGCGATCACACCAGGGGAGAGGGCCATGTGTCAACTAACAAGGACTCTAATTTGATGGATTTTGGCCTTAAAAGACAAGCCTCTGGAGAGAGAAAGGGAGATTACAGCAACATGACAGAAAAGCAGCCCAGTGAGCGGCTGTGGAAAGAGATCCAGCCTAAAGAAGGAAGCCCTGCTGCTAATTCCACACTTCAACCTAGTGCAGTAGAGAACTGAAAGTGCCTGCCACCTCCAATCTGAAATCTTAACCATCAGAAATCTACAACACCTCACCAAGTCAAGACTACAAACAACCCAGGCCTACATCTTTAAAAGAGACTGTCCTACTTAGATGAGTTAACAGATTTACCATAACCACAAACACCTACCACACATTGAAATCTTACCCTTTACCTTTGATCTATCTTCTCTTGAGAGCGCATGTGAGAGTGAATGCATGTGTGAGTGGTGTTGCGAATATTTCAGGGAATGTGTTATGCAGGCCCCCACCTGCCAAGAATAAGGCACATTAACTTCACCACATGGACATTAAACTTCAAATTGTTGTTGGGACGAAAAGAGGGCCTATCACAAGGAATTGATAGGCCCCTCGCCAGAAAGACATTTTTGCATACTAGCAGACCCAGTGTTGGAACAAAGGCACCAGTCCCTGCTCCCAATACACAGAAGATGTGGTCAGACCAGTTTAGTCACATGATTAACTGGCTGTTGCAGAATTTTGAACTGAATGTTTTAAATTGGCCACAGAGAATTTGAAGTCAGAAAGCTCCTGGCTCCTGGATTGAGAACATCTCTCTCCTGTCTGCTCCCATCTCTTTCTCACCAGCTTTGGAATCCACTGAAGACACATGAACCCCAAGAGAGAAAAGTCTCCTACAGTGAACAAGGTTTAAAAAGAATACTGGGCCCCAACAAAAAGTAAGAATTATCTACAAGCAAGAACTATCTACAAAAGGACTGCGGTGAACTCAAAGCACAGTAACAAGAAACTCTTCAGATACTGTCTCAAACATTTTTTCTTCTGCTCTTTTCTGTCTCTATCTGCATGTGTGTATCACATATGCATGCTAGCGTGTCATGTACCCACAGGCATTAACTGAATTAGAGTTCGTGTTTAAGTTTTAATAAATTTCACTTTTCTTCTTTAAACCTAAGAAAGCCTGTCTGTTCTCAGTTCTTTGCCTTATAATTGGAAAGCGGTAAACAAGGAATCACCAAGGGGGAGCTCGAACACAATGTGTTTAAAATTAAATCCTGTTACAGTAAGACCAGGTGAAGGCTGAAAGGGAACCCTAGACACCTTTCTCACCTGGTCGTAACAGAAATTTGGGTGCTAGCATCCGGAATTTTACCCACAGACAAACGAGAGAAATTGGAAAGGGGGAAGCCAAATTGTTCCCAATCAAAAAAAAGAAAGTTTTTAACCCAGGTTTTCTTGTGGTTGTGTGTGATTGAATACTAACATGTCTGCAACTGAAGTGAGTAGCTCTCCAAGCCAGGGTGAAGTAATTTGGGATAGTTAAAAGCTATGGAGGAGTTGAGGAAAATGGCTGAGCAGTGTGGGATCACTGTATGTGGCAAGGCTAGGAATTCTGAACTCCTAAGGCTAGTGGCCAACCGTTTTTCCCTTTAATCTGAAGATGCAGCAGCAGTGTTAGAAGCAGACCCAGACAGGGTACTGCTAGCAAAGATACAATTGGAACAGAAGAAACTCAAATTATAGGACAAAGAGAGAGAGATGCAGGAGAGGGAGAGAGAACCTTCCAGAAGGAACATGAAGAGAGAAAGAAAGACAGGAGAAGGAACAGGAGAGACAGGAAAGAGAAAGTATATTCCAGAAAGAATGTGAAGAGAGAGAGTTGAAGCGGTTTGAGTTAACTAGGGGGTGACAGAATATCCCCAGTGAAAGCATGGCCAATATGGAGCAGCATAATTCAGAGCTGGGTACAAAATTGCTAAAAACTACTCAACCATTTCCAAAATTCAATGAGGAAGATGTGGAAGAATTTTTTGTGTCTTTTGAGAAACTGGCAAGGCAGCCAAAACAGCCAGAGACCTGGTCTGTTTTACTACAAAGCAAGCTAACTGGAAAAGCCCATGAGGTTTATTCCTTGTTGCCAGATGAGAGTTCATCAAATTATGAACTGACCAAAAATGCTATCCATGGGGCCTATGAATTAGTACCCAAAGCCTATTGTCAAAAGATTAGAACCCTCAAAAAGCAAGCAAATCAAACTTACCTGGAGTTTGAAAGAGGTAAGCAGCTGGCTTTTGACCAGTGGCTGAGGGCTCTTAAAATACATTTCAGCTATGAGAATCTCAGAGAAGTAATTCTGTTAGACGTATTTAAAAACTCTCTCCCACTCTCAATAAAGATCCATGTAGAGGAGCAGCATGTTCAGAGAGCACGGCAAGCGGCCGTTCTGGCCGATGAGTTTGCTTTAATTTATAAGCCAGTTTTCCAGGGGAGAACCTTGCCTAGTCACCCCCACAAATCCGAGGACAAAGGGTAGGAAGGTGATATCCGCCCAGATAGTCCTGGGGGGAGAAAGGAAAGCAGGAGACACAGGGGGCCCTCCTCCAGCCAAAAAAGGAAGGTACTGTGAGCAAGAGTGAGACCCGGAGACCTGTGTGCTTCCATTGTAATAAAGCAGGACATTTAAAAGCTGACTGCTGGAAACTAAAGTGAAAACCTGTCGGGTTAATCAGGGCACACCCACTTAGTGAAGACGGAACCCTGATGAAAAGCACAACAGAACAAGCTGTGGCTTTAACTGCAGTAAGAGTGAGACCCAGGAAGCTTACTACAGCCAGTGCAGGAAAAGTTAATAGGATTCCTGAAGGTTATCAGGGTTTTGTGTCTGAAGGGAAAGTAACCCCATACCCCTCGAGTGGGGCAAGCAAACCCATAGTAATTCTCAGGGACACAGGGGCGACTAGATCCCTTTTACTGGGAAAAGGCCTGACTTTTCCCACAGAGTGTGCAGTGAACATCAAAATGTTGGTGAATGGTGTTGGAGGGCAGTGTATGTCTGCACCTGTACACCTGGTGCACCTGAAGTGTGACCTAGTTTCGGGACTGGTGACCGTAGGGATTGTCCCTAGTTTGCCTATGGACGGGGCTGACCTGCTCCTCGGTAATGATCTGGCGGGGGCGAAGGTGGTAGCCCCCCCCCCCCAGCAGTGAAAGAAAGACCGCAGAAGGTCAGAGAGACAGGGCGATGGCAGGAGACGGTCTCCTGCAGTTTCCCTGAATGTGTAGTGGATCAGGCCATGATCAAACCAGCTCCCCCAGAGGAGACTGCATTGGCACTGCAGGCAGATGACCATGAGGTCTGCCTGTCCGAGACTTTCTTTGGAAAGTTAGGAGATCCGGAGAATGAATTAAATGGATTTTCCCTGGCTGAGGCTCAGCGAGCTGACCCAGTATTGAGAGTTAGCACAGGCTGCCCAGTCTGAAAGAGAAGCAGAGGGAGTCCCTGATTGCTACTATTTAAAGAATGAGGTACTGATGAGGAAATGGAGTTCTCCACACAGACCTGACAGCAAGGAGTGGACAGTAGTTCACCAGTTAGTGGTGGCACAGAGGGACCGGAGAGAAATATTAAGAAGGGCCCACAAGACTATAATGGCTGTACATGTCGGTATACGAAAGACCAAAGCCTGCATAAGACAGCAGTTTGACTGGCTAAAACTCCACAAAGATGTGGTGGAGTACTGCAGGAGTTGCCATATGTGCCAGTTTGAGGTGAAACCCCCACCTACAGTGAAACCTGTACCCCTAAGTCCTCTACCGGTGTTAGGAGGACCCTCCAGCAGAGGGCTGGTGAACTGTAAGGACCCCTGCTGAGAACAAAGGGGACAGGCAGGTACAAGACTGGCAAAAGTTACGAAAGAGAAGGGGAAAGAGTGACCAAGAAGGCAGGTTAAAGGAAGTCTGGGAGGAATGCTGGATGAAAACCCCTACTGTCCAGGCAGCCAACCCTGAAAAATATGAAAAGTTAGACCCCAGATCCTCCTACGTAAATGCAGACTCTAGAAGCACCCCACCAGAGTTGCTAACAGCATTTACAGGAACCTGCAGAGACAAAGAAAGACATCTAGGGGGCTGAGAAACTGTGAGGGTGATGTCTCACCTCGTCGAAGTGCATCAGGGGACTCCAGTCAGGTCAGCACAAATACCTGCAGGCAGAAGTGTCCATGAGAACAAAGGGGAGATTAACAAAGAATCCTCCACCACAGTCAGAGAAAAAGGGAACCACCCATCCCCTGAAGTCAAAAGCCTTTGCATGACTCAGCAAAGCACTGAAAGAATGTTCAGGGTAGACCCGCCCACTACGAACTCTTCTGAAAAAAACCGACCTCAACCATCAACCAAAGAGCCTGGGCAGTCATGGCAATGGGTAAACTGAAGAAAAACTTCCCCAAAGAACCACATGTTTACTGGGATGCCAAAAAGGGGAAATTAAAGCAGCACTGGCATCCAGAAAAGACAATTTTAATAAGCTTTAGGATTCATAAATGAATGGAAATGGATGAGAGAAATGTATGGTTTTCTGTATCTCATATTTCTCTCAAACCTGTTAATAAAATGTTCCTTTTTTTCAAATTGCATTTCATCCCCCTGGGTGTGGAGGTGTCATACAGGCCCCCACCTGCCAAGAATGGGGCACATTTTGCCACATGGACATTAAACTTCAAATTGTTGCTGGAAAGAAAAGAGGGCCTATTACAAGGAATTGCCAGACACCTAGCCGGAAAGACTAGCATACTAGCAATTTTTGCATACTAGCAGACAGTGTTGGAACAAAGGAACCAGTCCCTGCTCCCAATACACGGAAGATGTGGTCAGACCAGTTTAGTTACTGAGAGTTTTAAATTGGCCAGAGAATTTGAACTCAGAAAGCTCCCGGCTCCTGGATTGAGAACATCTCTCTCCTGTCTGCTCTCATCTCGTGCTCACTAGCTTTGGAATCCATTGAAGACACAGGAACCCCAAAAGAGAAAAGTCTCCGACAGCGAACAAGATTTAAGAAGAATACTGGGCCCCAACAAAAAGCAAGATTGACCTGCAAGAAAGAACTACCTACAAAAGGACTGCAGTGAGCTTGAAGCACAGTAACAAGAAACTCTTCAGGTATTGCCTCAAACCTCTCCACTTTATTTTTTCTTCTGCTCTTTTCTGTGTCTATCTGCATGTATCATGTATGCATGCTAGCATGGGCGTTTTGTGTATCCGTGGGCGTTAACCGAATTAAGCCTACTGTGTTGGATGATCAGCCATGATCATTATGAATGGCAGAGCAGGCTCGAAGGGCCGAATGGCCTACTCCTGCTCCTATTTTTATGTTTCTATTTCTTTACCTTATAATTGGAAAGTGGTGAACAAGGATTCACCAAGGCGGAGCTCAAAACACAGTGTGTTTAAAATTAAACCCTGTTACACTAAGACCAGGTGAAGGCTGAAAGGGAACCCTAAGGCCTCTTTCTCACCTGGTCATAAGAGAATAAATATTGTTCAATAATATTTAATCTTCTGTTTTTATCTTATAAGAAAACCTGCCATTGTCTGTTTTTTGGACAAGTAGAACACTCAAGGGCCAACCGATCAATTTAAACAAAACACGATTGTGGTCAGTTCGGAGGTGAAGAGTGGGAAGCACCCACTTCCCTTAGCACCTGTTCATAACAGTATCCTTCCCAAATGTCAAATACCCTTGAAAATGCAGTTCCCAGCCTTGGTCACCATCCAACCAGGTTTCTGTAATGGCAATCAGGTTACATCCATTTATTTCTGTCTGCTTCCACTTATTTCTCTTCGTGCCATCCACCAACATTTGTACCAAGGCCGCAATGAGGACTGCAGTGGAGCAGTGCTGACACTGCTGCCGGAGGGGCAGTACAGAGGGAGTGCCACACTGTTGGAGTGACCATCCTACAGATGGGAGATCAAACCGAGCTCCCGTGGACCTCAGATGGATGTAAACGATCTCCTGAACTTGAAGAACTGAGAGTTCTCTCTGTGTCTGATCGAACGTTCCTCCATCACCATAGCACGGCAAGATATTGTTTGTGGGATCTTGCTGTGTGCACAAAAGCTGCTGCATTTCCTACATTACAGTAATCACTGACCTTCAGGAATAATCTTTTTGCTGTGAGGGTCCGCAGGGATGTCCTCTAGATGCGACAGGCACTATTATCAGGCGCAAAGATGGATGGCAGGTCAGAAGATTGGACAGAATATAAAAAACAGCAAAGAATGATTAAAAGATTAATAAGGAGGGAAAATTAGAGTGTGAGAGAAAACCAGCTAGAAATATAAAGACAGATAGTAAGAGTTTCTATAGATATTTTAAAAAGAGAACACTTAAAGTGAGCATTGGTCCTATAGAAAGAGAGTCTGGGGAATTAATAATGGATAATAAGGAGATGGCAGATGAATTGAACAGGTATTTTGCATCGGTCTTCACCATTGAGGATACAAGTAACATCCCAGTATTAGCTGTGATCAGGAAATGGAAAAGAGGCAGGAACTCAAGAAAATTACAATCACCAGGGAAGTGGTTCTTCAACAAATTGTTGGAGCTGTGGGCTGACAAGTCCCCGGGTCCTGATGGACTTCATCCTAGGGTCTTAAAAGAAGTGGCGAATGAGATAGTTGATGCGTTGGTTTGAATTTTCCAAAATTCCCCAGATTCGGGGAAAGTTCCATTAAATTGGAAAATAGCCATTGTAGCTCCTTTATTCAAAAAGGGAGGGAGACAGAAAGCAGGAAACTACAGGCCAGTTAGCTTAACATCTGTCTCAGAGAAAATGTTAGAAGCTATTATTAAAGACGTTATAGCAGGGCACTTAGAACAATTCAAGGTAATCAGGCAGAGTCAACATAGTTTTGTGAAAGGAAAATCATGTTTAACCCATTTATTGGAGTTCTTTAAGGGAGTTACATGTGCTGTGGATAAAGGGGACCCAGTGGATTCACTGTACTTAGATTTCCAGAAGGCATTTGATGAGGTGTCACATCAAAGGTTACTGCAGAAAATAAAAGCTCATGGTGTAGGGGGTAACATATTGACATGGATAGAAGATTGGCTAGCTAACAGGAAACAGAGAGTAAGAATAAATGGGTCACTTTCTGGTTGGCAAGATGTAACGAGTGGTGTGCCACAGGGATCTGTTCTGGGGCCACAACATTTTACAATTTATATGAATGATTTGGTTGAAGGGATCGAAGGTATGGTTGCTAAATTTGCTGATGACACAAAGATAGGTAGGAAAGTAACTTGTGAAGAGGACATAGGGATATAGATAGGTTAAGTGAGTGGGCAAAGATCTGGCAAATGGAGTGTAAAGTGGGAAATTGTCCATTTTAGCAGGAAGAATAAAAAAGCATATTATCTAAATGGTGAGAGATTGCAGAGCTCTGAGATGCAGAGGGATCTGGGTGTCCGAGTGCATGAATCGCAAAGGTTTAATATGCAGGTGCAGCATGTAATTAGGAAAGTTAATAGAACGTTATCGTTTATCGCGAGGGGAATTGAATATAAAAATTGGAAGGTTCATGCAGAGCATTGGTGAGACCACATCTGGAGTACTGTGTACAGTACTGGTATCCTTATTTAAGGAAGAATTTAAATGCGTTGGAAGCAGCACAGAGAAGGTTTACTGGACTAATACCTGGAATGGGCGGGCTGTCTTACACGGAAAGATTGGACAGGCTAGACTTGCATCGGCTGGAGTTTAAGAGAGTAAGAGACGACTTGATTGAAACATATAAGATCCTGAGGGGTCTTGACAGGGTGGATGTGGAAAGGATGTTTCTCCTTGTGGGAGAATCTAGAACTAGGGGTCACCGTTTAAAAATAAGGGGTCGCCCATTTAAGACAGAGATGAGGAGCAATATTTTTCTTTCAGAGGGTCGTGGTCTTTGGAATTCTCTTCCTCAAAAGGCAGTGGAAGCAGAGTCTTTGAATATTTTTAAGGCTGCTTCTTGATAAGCAAGGGGGTGAAATGTTATCGGGGCAGGCAGGAATGTGGAGTTGAGGTTACAATCAGTTCAGCCATGATCTTATTGAACAGCTGAGCAGGCTTGAGGGGCCGAGTGGCCTACTCCTGCTCCTAATTTATATATTCTTATGTTCGTAAGTGTTGCCTTTGAGAAGAAAGTTTGAGTCTATAAATTCTCAATGTGGAAGCATCAGCAGAGGAAAAGTGGGAAACTGGAGTAATTCAGGATAAAAAGGCCTTACCTGGAACTTGTCAATCCTTTTCTCCACACTCAGCCTTCTGATCACTGGCTCTGTACTTTCCAAATTGATCCTGAAGCTTTCCCTGAAATCACATTCCTGCAGCTCCCACTGAGCAGGGAATAGTTACAGGAATGTGCAGTATACCAGCTCCACCCAACACACTCTAACTCCTCCCCAATTTGTAACTCTGAACATCAGCCAATTCACTGCCTAATTCCAGGCTTTGGATGTGAATAATGGGAGAATTCATTGAGAAATGATATTTTGGTAATGGGGAAGATGCTGTGATTCTCAGGGATGTTAATGATCAAGTTTCAGTTCTTGAAATGGACAGAAACATTAACTAACTGTTAAACTCACTGATGTGAGGCTGAAGTTCAATCAGCCTTCCAAAGAACTCAATTCTGTTGTCAAATCTCCCCAGTCTCTCACTGAGGTTCATGTTCCCTCCTCTCCTGAAGATTCAGAGACTCGATTCGAGTGTTTGATGGCTCAGTGTAGAGGGAGTTTATTCAGTAAAGACAAACAGATGGGAGATGGTATATTGTCACATTGTTCTGTAATAGTGTCAGAGGAGTTAGTAACCTGGAGAGACAGTGACATTGGAGAGAATGGCATTAACTGAGCCTGACGACAGCACTGACACTGCTCTCTGTATCTGTCCCACATTGAGGAACTTTCCATTTGTTGGGATGTAAATCCAGCTGTTGAACAAAGAGCTCAGTGATCCCATTGCTGCCTCTGTGTTACTGCTGAGACTACAGTTAATGGGCCATTAAGCACCTGCAGGTTTGAGTAAATCTCTGAAACTGAAAATCTTCCTGCTGTTTCTCTAAAGGTGAGGTCATTGGGCGGAGGAGGGAGGAGGGAGGGAATCAAATAGCAGGTGCTGTAACCCAGGTGTTCTCAGAGCATACAGGATGTTGGAGTGTGGGTGCAGTGTAAAGTGAATGGTCACACTCCCCTCACACAGACCTTGCTGTACCTCTCCATGTTATCACGCCTGTTATTGGCCAGCTGGTTTTTGGAGCAAACTTTGAACTGATTTACTGACAGCATTTATTACACAACAACCTTTTTCATTATTGTCTCACATTAAATTTATGCGCCTGTCACAGTCCTTATCAGAGCTTCTTGTTATTCATCCCACAACTCTATGGCTTAATTACTCTGTACCTTAGACTACATATCTGAGATTATGATAAGGAATACACTCTGACCCAAACTGTGTCTGTGATGTGACAGTTACAGATAATTATATCAAATATACAGCACAGATTCAGACCATCCAACCCAACCACTCCATGCTGGTGTTTATGCTCCACTCGTGCCTCCCCTGTCCTTCCTCATCTAACCCTCTCAGCATAACCCTTGTTACGACCAGATAAAGAAGGGGTCTAGGGCTTCCCTCTCAGCCATTTCCTGGTTTGGCCGGAGCAGAGTTTAACTTTTAAAACACTGTGCTTTTAGCTTCCCCCCAGTGAGTTCTTGTTCACTGCTCTCTAATTACAATGGCAAAGAAATCAACCAGACAGGTTTTCTCAGATTTAAACAAGAAAAGGTGTAAGTTTATTAACCTTAAAACTCTGACTCAGTTAAAACTACTAAAAATACACAAGGTGACCACACTAGCTTGATACGCGATAAACACACACACAAATAGAGACATAGGAGGAGAAAGAATTAAAGGGGAAATGTTGCAAGTAATAGATGGAGTTCAGTTCCTGGTTTTGGGTTGGATGTAAAGTCTTTGATTGAAGTTAAGTCTTGCAGTTCTCATTGGGGCCCAGTGCACACTTTCAAACTTGTTTCGTTGGTCTTCTGCCTTGAGGCTTTAGTTACTTCTGTGGATCCCTGGAACTTTGCGTGAGAGAGCAAGAGACAGAGAGAGAGAGAGAGAGAGAGGTGCTCTCTTCTTGAAGTTCAATTGCAGTCTCTTCCAAAATCTGTTCTGTGAGCATAATTCAATTAACTCCAGGTTGATCAGTAGGTTAGTGACGTGACTAGCATTTTGCTTGAGACAGACTCGCCTGTGAGTTTTGTGGATTCCTCACAGTTTACCAGACAGTCTCAGTGGGGGGGTTGGGGGTGGATGGAATGCTGGCTCTAACATAGTCAATGACTCTCAATGTCTCTTGATCATCACTATTGACAAAACCCATCTAGCTAATTGAATCCGGGAGTGCTCCTATTGTCTCTCCATGCCACTGTCTTTTAGAATGCAAATGTGCAGCCACGTTTTCAGCCACCAGGTTCACCAGGATGTTGCCTGGTATGGAGGGCGCTAGCTATGAAGAGAGGTTGAGGAAATTAGGATTATTTTCATTAGAAAGACGGAGGTTGAGGGGGAACCTGATTGAGGTGTACAAAATCATGAGAGGTATAGACAGGGTGGATAGCAAGAAGCTTTTTCCCCCAGAGTGGGGGATTCAATTACAAGGGGACACGAGTTCAAAGTGAGAGGGGAAAAGTTTAGGGGGGATATGCGTGGAAAGTTCTTTACGCAGAGGGTGGTGGGTGCCTGGAACGCATTGCCAGCGGAGGTGGTAGACGCGGGCACGATAGCGTCTTTTAAGATGTATCTAGACAGATACATGAATGGGCAGGAAGTAAAGAGATACAGACCCTTAGAAAATAGGCGACATGTTTAGATAGAGGATTTGGATCGGCGTAGGCTTGGAGGGCCGAAGGGCCTGTTCCTGTGCTGTAATTTTCTTTGTTCTTTTTGTTCAGACTACACGTTGCACAGACACAGTCAGACTGCACCCTGCCTGCAGACCCAGCTAGTCTGCACCCTGAATGCAAGCTCAGCCAGTCTACACCTTGCACAGACACAGTCAGACTGCACCGCACCCTGCATGCAGACCCAGCTAGTCTGCACCCTGAATGCAAGCTCAGCCAGTCTACACCTTGCACAGACACAGTCAGACTGCACCCTGCATACAGACCCAGCTAGTCTGCACCCTGCATGCAGACCCAGCTAGTCTGCACCCTGCATGCAGACCCAGCCAGACTAAAACCTGCAGGCAGACACAGCCAGATGGCACCCTGCACGTAGACCGAGCCAGATTGCACCGTGCACGCAGACCCAGCCAGAGTGCACCCTGCACGCAGACCCAGCCAGACTGCGCCCTGCACGCAGACCCAGCCAGACCGCATTGTGCATGCAGAGCGAGCCAGACTGCACCCGATGCACAGACCCAGCCAGACTGCACTGAGCACACAGACCCAACCAGACTGCACCTGATATAGAGACTCAGCCAGACAGCCTTTAATACACAGAGCAAGTCAGACTGCAACCTGACACAGACCCAGCCCGACTGCACCATGCACGCAGACAGAGCCAGACGGCACCCTGCACACAGACAGAGTCAGACTGCACCATGCACGCAGACCCTGCCAGACTGGACCCTGCGTACAGACCCAGGCAAAATGCACTGTGCGCACAGACAGCCACACTGCACCCTGCATGCAGACCCATCTAGACTGTACACTTCACGAAGACACAGATTGCAACCTATACACAGACCCAGCCACACTGCACTGTACAGACTTAGGCAGACTGATTAGTAAGTTTGCGGACGACACAAAGGTTGAAGGAGTTGCGGTTAGTGATCAGGATTGTCAGAGGATACAGCAGGATATAGATCGGTTGGAGACTTGGGTGGAGAAGTGGCAGATGGAGTTTAATCCGGACAAACGTGAGGTAATGCATTTTGGAAGGTCTAATGCAGGTGGGAAGTATATAGTAAATGGCAGAACCCTTAGGAGTATTGACAGGCAGAGAGATCTGGGCGTACAGGTCCACAGGTCACTGAAAGTGGCAACGCAGGTGGATAAGGTAGTCAAGAAGGCATACGGCATGCTTGCCTTCATCGGTCGGGGCATAGAGTATAAAAATTGGCAAGTCATGTTGCAGCTGTACAGAACCTTAGTTAGGCCACACTTAGAATATTGCGTGCAATTCTGGTCGCCACACTACCAGAAGGACATGGAGGCTTTGGAGAGGGTACAGAAGAGGTTTACCAGGATGTTGCCTGGTCTGGAGGGCATTAGCTATGAGGAGAGGTTGGATAAACTCGGATTGTTTTCACTGGAATGACAGAGGTGGAGGGGTGACATGATAGAGGTTTACAAAGTTATGAGCGGCATGGACAGAGTGGATAGTCAGAAGCTTTTTCCTAGGGTGGAAGAGTCAGTTACTAGGGGACATAGGTTTAAGGTGCGAGGGGCAAAGTTTAGAGGGGATGTGCGAGGCAAGTTCTTTACACAGAGGGTGGTGAGTGCCTGGAACTTGCTGCCGGGGGAGATGGTGGAAGCAGATACGATAGCGATGTTTAAGAGGCATCTTGACAAATACATGAATAGGAAGGGAATAGAGGGATATGGGCCCCGGAAGTGAAGAAGGTTTTAGTTTAGGCAGGCATCAAGATCGGCGCAGGCTTGGAGGGCCGAATGGCCTGTTCCTGTGCTGTACTGTTCTTTGTTCTTTGACTGTACACTACACGCAGATCCAGCCAGACTCTCGCCTGCACAGACCCAGCCAGACAGACAATACACTGCCTACAGATCCAGCCAGACTACACTCTGCACCTCACCCTGCATGCAGACCCAGCTAGTCTGCACCCTGAATGCAAGCCCAGCAAGACTGCAACCTGCATGCAGACCGAGGCAGACTGCATCTGATGCACAGACCCAGCCAGACACAGCATGCATGTAGACCCAGTCAGACAGCACCTGATATAGAGACCCAGCCAGACAGCCTCTAATACACAGAGCAAGTCAGAATGCACCCTGCACGCAGACCCAGCCCGACTGCACTGTGCACACAGAGAGCCAGACGGCACCCTGCATGCAGATTCAGCCAGACTTCACCATACACGCAGACAGAGCCAGATTGCACCCTGCACACAGACTCAGCCCGACTGCACCCTGCACGCAGACCCAGCCAGACTACACCGTGCACGCAGACACAGCCAGACTGCACCGTTCACGCAGACACAGCCAGACTGCACCGTTCACGCAGACAACCAGACTGCACCCTGCATGCAGACCCAGCCAGACTGCACCCTGCACACAGACCCAGCCAGACTGCACCTGATGCACAGACCCAGTCAGAATGCACTGTGCACACAGACCCAACCAGACTGCAGTGTGTAGGCAGACCGGGCCAGACTGCACCTGATATAGAGACCCAGCCAGACAACCTCTAATACACACAGCAAGTCAGACTGCATACTGCATGCAGACCCAGCCCGACTGCAATGCGCATACAGAGTGCCAGACGAGACCCTGCATGCAGACCCAGCCAGACAGCACTGTGCACACAGAGAGCCAGACGGCACCCTGTGCACAGACCGAGGCAGACCACACCCTGCACGCAAACCCAGCCAGACTGCACCGTGCACGCAGATCCAGCCAGACTGCACCGTGCACGCAGATCCAGCCAGACTGCACCGTGCACGCAGACCCAGCCAGACTGCACCGTGCACGCAGACCCAGCCAGACTGCACCGTGCACGCAGACCCAGCCAGACTGCACCGTGCACGCAGACCCAGCCAGACTGCACCGTGCACGCAGACCCAGCCAGACTGCACCGTGCACGCAGACCCAGCCAGACTGCACCGTGCACGCAGACCCAGCCAGACTGCACCGTGCACGCAGATCCAGCCAGACTGCACCGTGCACGCAGATCCAGCCAGACTGCACCGTGCATGCAGATCCAGCCAGACTGCACCGTGCACGCAGATCCAGCCAGACTGCACCGTGCACGCAGACCCAGCCAGACTGCACCGTGCATGCAGACACAGCCAGACTGTACACTTCATCAAGACACAGATTGCAGCCTACACACAGACCCAGACATATTGCACCGTTCAGACCGAGGCAGACTGCACCCTGCATGCAGACCCAGCCAGACTGCAATGTGCACGCAGACCCAGCCAGACTGCAATGTGCACGCAGACCCAGCCAGACTGCAATGTGCACGCAGACCCAGCCAGACTGCAATGTGCACGCAGAACCAGCCAGACTGCACCTGATGCACAGACCCAGTCAGACTGCACTGTGCACACAGACCCAGCCAGACTGCATTGTGCATGCAGACCCAGCCAGACTGCACCTGATGCACAGACCCAGTCAGACTGCACTGTGCACGCAGACCCAGCCAGACTGCACTGTGCACGCAGACCCAGCCAGACTGCACTGCGCACGCAGACCCAGCCAGACTGCACTGCGCACGCAGACCCAGCCAGACTGCACTGCGCACGCAGACCCAGCCAGACTGCACTGTGCACGCAGACCCAGCCAGACTGCACTGTGCACGCAGACCCAGCCAGACTGCACTGTGCACGCAGACCCAGCCAGACTGCACCTGATGCACAGACCCAGTCAGACTGCACTGTGCACACAGACCCAACCAGACTGCAGTGTGTAGGCAGACCCAGCCAGACATCACCTAATACACAGACCAGCCAGACACAGCATGCATGTAGACCCAGCCAGACTGCACCTGATATAGAGACCCAGCCAGACAGCCTCTAATACACAGAGCAAGTCAGAATGCACCCTGCACGCAGACCCAGCCAGACTGCACCGTGCACGCAGACCCAGCCCGACTGCACCGTGCACGCAGACCCAGCCCGACTGCACCGTGCACGCAGACCCAGCCCGACTGCACCGTGCACGCAGACCCAGCCAGACTGCACCGTGCACGCAGACTGTTGGAGCAAATCCAGTTAACCCAATGATTCAACAAATTCTCCGGACTCAGACTTTGAGAATAAACAGACTTTATGCATGATATCATGGAGAGCACACCTTACCTAAAAGCGGTCCAGTGTCGCTCTCTAGAACCAAGGAAATCCACAACGGATATACAGTTACTCAGCCCATCCCGGCTGGACACAATCCAATCAGAATGGTTATTGATTACATACATTACACATAGTACCAATTAAATTACTGATTAGTCATCATGGGGCAACCTGAATCAGCTTATGCCGGCCCTGATCATCAATTGATGAGCTCAGGTCCCATCCATTGTCCTGAAGTCTCCCAATTATCACCTTAAATGGGCCTGTATTCCTGAAGGTGTCAGGCAGTCTGCAGATTCACTGATAAGAGGGGCTCTCTCTCGTTATCTGTGTTATGCTGTACCAGGCTCCAGCTGTGAGCTCGTCCCACAGTGCCTCGGGCTAAAACTCCATTTTGTATCAATGTGTGGCTATACTTTCAACTCATCTCAGAGAGAATATGTGTACACGTTCTCACTGGGATTATATTAATCTGTCTACAAAATAATAGGTATAGAAGCAAAACTCAGCAAAATTGCTCCCACAATCCCTCCTTTTATCATAAAAGCAAAATACTGCGGATGCTGGAAATCTGAAACAAAAACAAGAAATGCTGGAACCACTCAGCAGGTCTGGCAGCATCTGTGGAAAGAGAAGCAGAGTTAACGTTTCGGGTCAGTGACCCTTCTTCGGAACTGACAAATATTAAAAATGTCACAGGTTTTAAGCAAGTGAGGTGGGGGTGGGGCAAGAGATAACAAAGGAGGTGTAGATTGGACCAGGCCACATAGCTGACCAAAAGGTCACGGAGCAACGGCAAACAATATGTTAATGGTGTGTTGAAAGACAAAGCATTAGTACAGATTAGGTGTAAATACACTGAATATTGAACAGCAGCAAGTGCAAACCTGAAAAAAACAGTGGGTAAGCAAACTGAACAAACTAAGATGAAATGAAATAAATGCAAAAAAAGATTGTAAAAAATGTAAAAAAGAATGTAGAAAAAAGGAAGAAAAAATAACTAAAAATGAACGTAAAATGGGGGGCTGTCATGCTCTGAAATTATTGAACTCAATGTTCAGGCCGGCAGGCTGTAGTGTGCCGAATCGGTAGATGAGATGCTGTTCCTCGAGCTTCCGGACTGAACATTGAGTTCAATAATTTCAGAGCATGACAGCCCCCCATTTTACGTTCATTTTTAGTTATTTTTTCTTCCTTTTTTCTACATTCTTTTTTACATTTTTTACAATCTTTTTTTGCATTTATTTCATTTCATCTTAGTTTGTTCAGTTTGCTTACCCACTGTTTTTTTCAGGTTTGCACTTGCTGCTGTTCAATATTCAGTGTATTTACACCTAATCTGTACTAATGCTTTGTCTTTCAACACACCATTAACATATTGTTTGCCGTTGCTCCGTGACCTTTTGGTCAGCTATGTGGCCTGGTCCAATCTGCACCTTCTCCTTTGTTATCTCTTGCCCAACCCCCACCTCACTTGTTTATAATCTGTGACTTTTCTAATATTTGTTAGTCCCTCCTTTTATCATACCATGATAACAAAACCTCATCGCAAGCAGAGGGGACAAGTAGGGGTTAAAATGTTGTTCAAGCACAATGTCTCTCCCTGCAGCACTGAAGCTTAGCCTGTCAGCAATGCATGATTGATTAATTTAGTTCATCCTAAATGCCCCCATAAACTTCTGTTCTTAAAATTCTAAAATTCCGTTCCCACAGTCCCCTCCTGACTCTTCAAAACTTTTTAAGAATCCTTCCCTTGATCCCACCTAGGTGCCTTTAATGATCTCTATTTGTCTAGAAACAGCCTTCAACACCCGGAGGAGTCGCACTCAATACGTTGCCTG
Organism: Heterodontus francisci; assembly: GCF_036365525.1. Taxonomy (NCBI): domain Eukaryota; kingdom Metazoa; phylum Chordata; class Chondrichthyes; order Heterodontiformes; family Heterodontidae; genus Heterodontus; species Heterodontus francisci. The sequence continues at coordinate 682,560 of NW_027140616.1, forward strand.
CTTGTGCCACAAGAGGGGCCTGCGGCAACTCTGTAAAGGCATAAGTTTTGCAAGGGTTTCAGTTACTTGCTTGTAACATAAAAGGTGGTACAGTTATACAATTACAATTTCGATGGTACAAACATCTTAGAGTACATTGATCATTCATTAATTCACTTTTAGTATATATGAAAAGGTTATACAATTACCCTTTTATGGCATAACTAATTGTCCCTCCTTTGACAGAGCAAGTTCGAACACTAATTACTTTTCGGGTAGCTGTCCAACCTGTGCTCATACATCCTCTTACATCGCCTAATTAATTTCTAAAGTTGCCAAATTAAGTAGGTCACATCTAACACCATGATACGCAAAACCACTATCAGGACAGGGGAGATAATTCTAAACCAGGGGTGTATCTGCATGTCTGACCCCCAGTTCCATAAGTCCTCCTGCCATTTATCTCGTCAATCTCATCTTGTAGCATCTTCGACTGTTGTTCCAGATTGTAGTACACTACAGCAATGACTTCTCGCTGCTGTCTCTCTTTACCCAAGCGTGTGGGCAATGGCTGAATTTGTCAAATCCTCCTTAATACTTTCTGTCACAGTTATCGTTTCTTTCTTTCGTTTATGTATCTCTACCAACTCCATCTTCCCTACTCGGGTTGGTATTTGTGGGTTGAACCAAAATGTACTGTTGCTCACCGGACAAGTCCGTTTATGTCCATACTGGTACTCCTTCGCTGTGGTGGTTAAGCAATATCTCCCCTTTCCCATATAGGCCACATGGGTTAGTCCTGACAATGCTTTCCTTGTCTCCATGGTGCAATTTACAGTGGCATTAAATCCACATTTTGATTCTGCCATTTTATAGTTAGGATGAGGACATATGATCACCTGGTTTTCCAGACTACACTCAGACAATGGACAATGTTGTTCCAATTACCTCTTTTCCAATTTCCATAACATAGGGTAAAATATCATTGGATTTTATGTAATCTTTTCCCTTTAGTGAAGACTCAAAGTCCGTTAACAAATAATGAACAAATCTCTTTCTCTGCCAGACCAGATAGCTCTGTTGGGAACTCCAATTTCGCACACAGATTTTATTTAGTTAAAACGCGAAAAAGGAAAAATTTTTTAAAATTAGAGATTCATAAATACAAAGAATTGGAAAACACACAAAAAAAAACTCTTGAAAGGCAAAAACTGCATGATATATATATATTTCCTTAATAAACTTTATTAGGTTAACTGAGATTGTCTTTAACCCTTTCAGACTGTGCCACCAGCCTGTCATTTAATCCGAGATGAAAATGAATGGGCTTTGATGAAACTCTGTTTAAGTGTTTGGAAGCCTGTGCGTTGGCAGGCGCTGGGCACGGCCTTATGGCTGGTGTGGGAGTTTCAAGACAGCAGCCTGGGCCATCTTGGCACCGCAGGACTGAGGGAAATGCACTGTCTGAGGTGCCACATGGGGTGAGACATTAAATCAGAATTGCGCCCCCCTTTTCTGTGTAATAAGCTTTAATTTAATTAATAATAAAAAATTCCATGTTAACTGAACACATTCTTTTAAATATTAGATGAGCGCACTTACAAAATGGCTGAGCCTAACAAGTTTTGGGCAGAATGTTCAACAGCGGCTGGAGAGGGGGAGGGGAGACATAATGAAATGAGTGATCACGGGCCAGCCACCCGTTAAAAACCCCCCTTCACCACCCAATGAACAGGGAAAAAATCAGGATGTAAAATGAGTGGTCGATCCTCTGTCGCCCCCACCAGAGCTGAAAGTTCAGCCCAACGTTTGCCAAGGGCGGGGCGGTGATTATTGGCTGGGGAAAGGGGGAGAGGGATGGGGAGAGTTGTTGTGGCGGCACAGTGGTGCAGTGGTTAGCACCGCAGCCTCACAGCTCCAGGGACCCGGGTTCAATTCCGGGTACTGCCTGTGTGGAGTTTGCAAGTTCTCCCTGTGTCTGCGTGGGTTTTCTCCGGGTGCTCCGGTTTCCTCCCACAGCCAAAAGACTTGCAGGTTGATAGGTAAATTGGCCATTATAAATTGCCCCTAGTATAGGTAGGTGGTAGGGGAATATAGAGACAGGTGAGGATGTGGTAGGAATATGGAATTAGTGTAGGATTAGTATAAATGGGTGGTTAATGGTCGGCACAGACTCGGTGGGCCGAAGGGCCTGTTTCAGTGCTGTATCTCTAAATCTAAAAAAAAAATCTAAACGTTTTTCAAGAGACTTCCAGCACCGACTGTGGTGCCCAAAACCTTGCTCGGTATCAGAAACAAAGCAGGAAAATAAGCTGCACCTTCTTGAAAAAAAAATGATGATCCCTCCTTTCCTGTTCCCACTGATCCTTGCCAAAATAAATGTAAATTTAATGAAAAATCTCTTCTCTCAACAAAAGGATACAGTTACACAGGTGCTGCACCTCGAGAGGCCATTCACTACACAAGAGGCCGATTAAGTTAGTGTCGAAAGCCTATTCGACTGTGAGGGGCATCACGACGGAGTGCACTCCTCTTCCCACACAATCTCACTCTCTGGTTGGAGGTGGGGGATGCACTTGATAGTACTCAAGAGCCGGAAGGCTGCCCAAGCGTTTGTTATTTCCCAACCCCCTAATCAAATATAGAGCCTTAAACATCAACAAGTATTCCAACCACCCCAGACTGGCTGAGAACAGCTATGTTAGAACAGATCGGGGGGGCGCTGGGCGAGCCTGAACTGAGAACCTTCCTGGCCTGTTTGGCCGGGTTACTCCCTGTGTTTTCTGGGAGGGAGACGGGGAAAGAAAGGATGATCCTAATTAAAATTCATTTTGTTTGTATAACCAGTTACTAAAGATCCTCCTTTACTCAGTCAGTGAATAAACACCATCGCCCGCTATCCAAACAAAAAAAAAAACAGCAACCTTTAACTCAGTACTAGTCACAGATCATTTCGCACAAGTTTTTTTTTTAAAGAACAAAAAAAGTTTTAAAACTTTTTTTTTCAAAACACACTCATCTTCACAATTCTTTTTGCTGACATTAAATTGAAAGCAAAAAAGATTTTAAAAAATATATATTTTCTTTACATAAAAAGTCCGTAAAAATGTAATACAGTAAAATGATTTTTTTTAAAGTACGACAGTTTTCTGCTGACTGTCGGTGATATACAGTCAGACTGAATTTATATCTAACCAATACTATAGTATTTACACAGTAAAAGAGGGAGAATAATGAAACCCTCCCTGACCCCACAACCTCCCACCCTCAAAAATGTCAAAGTGAACAGGGACTAGTCATTAACTAGAAGTGGTTTCTTTGCCTTCTCAATATATTCACATGTGCGTTAAAACAGTATAATACAGATAGCTATGAGGAGACTGAGAAGCTGGTTATAGATTCACATGGATTTTTTTGCTCAAGGACGGGACAGGACAAGGCTGGGGGAGGGGAACAGAGAGGGGTTTATTATTCAATCCACATCCGGTTCTTCTTTAGGCTTGTAAATGGCGCCAAATTTCTGCATGTACTTCTTGATGTATTCCTTGTTTTTCTTTACCTTAGATGACATTTTAACTCCTTAAATAACTTGCCAAATTAAACTGGATTTTTTCTTTACATCTCACATTATTCCAAATTCAAATAACAGTAAATTTCCCTTTGAGTGCTTTAAATAACCACCCAGATCAATTAAATTTTGTTTATTGATTCCAATTTCTTATGCCCAGACTTGGTTGTACTTTTTGTACGTTAAAGACAGAAGTGCTTGCGACTATCTCTCCTTCTCAAGCACTTTGTCTCATTGATAAGGATGGTTGCAGCAGGGTTAGTTTCTTGCTTGTCTCCAATGGGGCGGAGCAAAGCATTCTCCGCTGCGCCGCTTTACGTAACCCTTTTGTTTTAATGGAAAAGAACTAAACTCCAATTAAGGCAGGAGTGGTTAAAACTTTAACTTAAAATATAATTCCATTTTTATATCCCATTCTTGGGTGTACAAAACTAAATCGAAATGAACACACTCAACAATCACTTTTCATTCATTCAATTCCAAACAACTTCGAAAATTGATTTCTGTAATGGGTTACGAATTCAAAATACCAAATCTCTTTCAAAATTCCCTGTCCCGATGTCAAGGAACACACGCAGGTTCAACTAATTCACAACCAAAACATGACTCAAGGCTCCCACAAAATATGCACTTGTAAAATAGAAAAAATAACAGACTCATTCTCTCATCATTAAGGCCAGACAACAAAGAGTTAACGACAGTCAGTTTTACAGAACACAAGCTCTACAGAACACAAATAAAAACAAGAAATGCTGGAACCACTCAGCAGGTCTGGCAGCATCTGTGGAAAGAGAAGCAGAGTTAACATTTCGGGTCAGTGACCCTTCTTCGGAACTGACCCGAAACGTTAACTCTGCTTCTCTTTCCACAGATGCTGCCAGACCTGCTGAGTGAATCCAGCATTTCTTGTTTTTGTTTCAGATTTCCAGCATCCGCAGTATTTTGCTTCTACAGAACACAAGTTGTACATCCCAGACATTCAATTCATTCGCGGAAGCTTCCAACATTCTCACACTCAAATCAAAGACACAATAACTCGTTTTTATTCGAAAACATACCTATCTTTAAAACACATATTTACCGTGGCGCTTCTGCGTCTCCTTCGAGGGGGCAAACGGATGTGAGTCGCCTTTCTCCAGAGGACACGAATTACTTGTTCCCGGGGGCGACCCTTCCCTCTTGGAAGCCGTTGAGTCCAGATTTCCTTCTACTTTCTCAAAAACCTTCTTCAAACTATGAATCAAGTAGCATTAAAACACAAGAAAACGAATAGACACAGTAACACAAACAAAGGACGAACCACACACAAGGAGACGAACAGGCGCAGTTAATGTTAAATTCTCAAGGTCAGCTAACCGGCTCACCCGTCTCTCAGGCCAACGCTCTTTCGTTCTCCCTCCGTCTCACAGCCTCTCTCTCTAGGGCCAGATCCCGGCTCGTGTACTCAGGAGCAACGATCATGTGCCTGTCGGGTCAATTTGGTATTAAATTTAGTTACAGCCCCAGTCGTTTACCGTCCCAGACGGTTGTCCTAACTCCTTTTGTCCCACAGCCTCTTTACTCCACCCAGTGGAGGAACAGCTTGTGCAAACTCAAATTAGGATTATCAAATTCGCCAAATTTTACTGGATTTTTCTGATCAGCTTTCAGCCAATTCTTCCTTGACCCCTAGTCCCCCTCTCCCAGATAACCTTGGCCTTCACGTGGGGCCCAGTCGCCCTCTTAATTCCGGCTCAGGCTGGGTGATTGAGACATTAGAGTCGCAGAAAAGTTGACTTACCCCTGATCCGGTCGATTAGGTTCTTTTGGATCCCGTGAACTCAGGGATCCTGCCGACTACGCCAACTGTTGGAGAAAATCCAGTTAACCCAATGATTCAACAAATTCTCCGGACTCAGACTTTGAGAATAAACAGACTTTATGCATGATATCATGGAGAGCACACCTTACCTAAAAGCGGTCCAGTGTTACTCTCTAGAACCAAGGCAATCCACAACGGATATACAGTTACTCAGCCCATCCCGGCTGGACACAATCCAATCAGAATGGTTATTGATTACATACATTACACATAGTACCAATTAAATTACTGATTAGTCATCATGGGGCAACCTGATCAGCTTATGCCGGCCCTGATCATCAATTGATGAGCTCAGGTCCCATCCATTGTCCTGAAGTCTCCCAATTATCACCTTAAATGGGCCTGTATTCCTGAAGGTGTCAGGCAGTCTGCAGATTCACTGATAAGAGGGGCTCTCTCTCGTTATCTGTGTTATGCTGTACCAGGCTCCAGCTGTGAGCTCGTCCCACAGTGCCTCGGGCTAAAACTCCATTTTGTATCAATGTGTGGCTATACTTTCAACTCATATAAGAGAGAATATGTGTACACGTTCTCACTGGGATTATATTAATCTGTCTACAAAATAATAGGTATAGAAGCAAAACTCAGCAAAATTGCTCCAACACAGACCCAGCCAGACTGCACCTGATGCACAGACCCAGTCAGACTGCACTGTGCACACAGACCCAACCAGACTGCAGTGTGTCGGCAGACCCAGCCAGACAACCTCTAATACACACAGCAAGTCAGACTGCATCCTGCATGCAGACCCAGCCCGACTGCAATGCGCATACAGAGTGCCAGACGACACCCTGCATGCAGACCCAGCCAGACAGCACCATGCATGCAGACACAGCCAGACTGGACCCTGCGTACAGACCCAGGCAGAATGCACTGTGCACACAGACAGCCAGGCTGCACCCTGCACACAGACCCAGGCAGACTGCACCCTGCATGCAGATCCAGCCAGACTGAACTGTGTAGGCAGACCCAGCCAGACATCACCTGATACACAGACCAGCCAGACACAGCATGCATGTAGACCCAGCCAGAATGCACCCTATATAGAGACCCAGCCAGACAGCCTCTAATACACAGAGCAAGTCAGAATGCACCCTGCACGCAGACCCAGCCAGACTGTACTGTGCACGCAGACACAGCCAGACTGCACTGTGCACGCAGACACAGCCAGACTGCACTGTGCATGCAGACACAGCCAGACTGCACTGTGCACGCAGACCCAGCCAGACTGCACCTGATATAGAGATCCAGCCAGACATCCTTAATACGCAGAACAGGTCAGAATGCACCCTGCACGCAGACCCAGCCCGACTGCACTGTGCACACAGACAACCAGACGGCACCCTGCATGCAGACCCAGTCAGACTGCATTGTGCATGCAGACCGAGCCAGACTGCACCTGATGCACAGACCGAGCCAGACTGCAGTGTGTAGGCAGACCCAGCCAGACAGCACTGTGCACACAGACCCAGCATGCATGCAGACCCAGCCAGACTGCACTGTGCACACAGAGTGCCAGACAGCACCCTGCACACAGACAGAGCCAGACTGGACCCTGCGTACAGACCCAGGCAGAATGCACTGTGCACACAGACAGCCAGACTGCACCTTGCACACAGACCCAGCCAGACTGCGCCATGCACGCAGACCCAGCCAGACTGTACACTTCATGAAGGCACAGATTGCAGCCTACAAACAGACCCAGACAGATTGCACCGTTCAGACACAGGCAGACTGCACCCTGCACAGAGACCCAGCTGGACTGTACACTTCACGAAGACATAGATTGTAGCCTACACACAGACCCAGCCACACTGCATTGTACAGACTGAGGCAGACGGTACACGACACGCAGATCCAGACAGACTACACCCTGCAGAGACCCAGCCAGAGTACATTGTGCACGCAGACCCAACCAGACTACACTGTGTAGGCAGACCCAGCCAGACAGCATCTGATACACAGACCCAGCCAGACACAGCATGCATGTAGACCCAGTCAGACAGCACCTGATATAGAGACCCAGCCAGACAGCCTCTAATACACAGAGCAAGTCAGAATGCACCCTGCACGCAGACCCAGCCCGACAGCACTGTGCACAGACAGAGCCAGATGGCACCCTGCATGCAGATTCACCCAGACTTCACCATACACGCAGACAGAGCCAGATTGCACCCTGCACACAGACTCAGCCAGACTGTACACTTCATGAAGACACAGATTGCAGCCTACACACAGACCCAGACATATTGCACCGTTCAGACCGAGGCAGACTGCACCCTGCATGCAGACCCAGCCAGACTGCACTCTGCACGCAGACCCAGCCAGACTGCACCGTGCACGCAGACCCAGCCAGACTACATCCTGCACACAGACCCAGCCAGACTGCATTGTGCATGCAGAGCGAGCCAGACTGCACCCTGCACGCAGACCCAGCCAGACTGCACTCTGCACGCAGACCCAGCCAGACTGCACTCTGCACGCAGACCCAGCCAGACTGCACCGTGCACGCAGACCCAGCCAGACTGCATCCTGCACACAGACCCAGCCAGACTGCACCCTGCATGCAGACCCAGCCAGACTGCATTGTGCATGCAGAGCGAGCCAGACTGCACCTGACGCACAGACCCAGCCAGACTACACTGTGCACACAGACCCAACCAGACTGCAGTGTGTAGGCAAACCCAGCCAGACTGCACCTGATATAGAGGCCCAGCCAGACAACCTCTAATACACACAGCAAATCAGACTGCATCCTGCATGCAGACCCAGCCCGACTGCAATGCGCACACAGAGTGCCAGACGACACCCTGCATGCAGACCCAGCCAGACAGCATCATGCATGCAGACACAGCCAGACTGGACCCTGCGTACAGACCCAGGCAGAATGCACTGTGCATGCAGATCCAGCCAGACTAAACTGTGTAGGCAGACCCAGCCAGACATCACCTGATACACAGACCAGACACAGCATGCATGTAGACCCAGCCAGACTGCACCTGATATAGAGACCCAGCCAGACTGCCTGTAATACACAGAGCAAGTCAGAATGCAGCCTGCACGCAGACCCAGCCAGACTGCACTGTGCACACAGACACAGCCAGACTGCACTGTGCACGCAGACCCAACGAGACTGCACTGTGCACGCAGACACAGCCAGACTGCACTGTGCACGCAGACCCAGCCAGACTGCACTGTGCACGCAGACCCAGCCAGACTGCACCTGATATAGAGATCCAGCCAGACATCCTTAATACGCAGAACAGGTCAGCCTGCACCCTGCATGCAGACCCAGCCCGACTGCACCATGCACGCAGACCCAGCCAGACTGCATTGTAGATGCAGACCGAGCCAGACTGCACCCGATGCACAGACCCAGCCAGACTGCACTCTGCACACAGACCCAACCAGACTGCAGTGTGTCGGCAGACCCAGCCAGACTGCACCTGATATAGAGACCCAGCCAGACAGCCTCTAATACACACAGCAAGTCAGACTGCACCCTGCATGTAGACCCAGCCAGACTGCATTGTGCACACAGAGTGCCAGACGGTACCCTGTACACAGACAGAGCCAGATGGCATCCTGCATGCAGACACAGCCAGACTGGACGCTGCGTACAGACCCAGGCAGAATGCACTGTGCACACAGACAGCCAGACTGCACCCTGAACACAGACAGCCAGACTGCACCCTGCACACAGACCCAGCCAGACTGCACCATGCACGCAGACCCAGCCAGACTGTACACTTCATGAAGGCACAGATTGCAGCCTACAAACAGACCCAGACAGATTGCACCGTTCAGACCCAGCCAGACTGCACCCTGCACGCAGATCCAGCCAGACTGCACCCTGCACGCAGACCCAGCTAGACGGTACACTTCACAAAGACATAGATTGCAGCCTACACGCAGACCCAGCCACACTGCACTGTACAGACTTAAGCAGACTGTACACTACATGCAGATCCAGACAGACTACGCCCTGCAGAGACCCAGCTCGACTGCACTCTGCATGCAGACTCAGCCAAAATGCCTCCTGCACGCACACACAGCCAGACTGCTCTGTGCACGCAGACAAAGCTGGACTGCACCCTGCACACAGACCCAGCCAGACTGCTCTGTGCACACAGACCCAGCCAGACAGCACTGTGCACGCAGACACAGCCAGACTGCATTGTGCACGCAGACACAGCCTGACTGCACTGTGCACGCAGACACAGCCAGACAGCACCTGATACACAGACCAGGCAGGCACAGTATGCACACAGACCCAGCAGACGGCAACTGATATAGAGATCCAGTCAGACATCGTTAATACGCAGAACAAGTCAGACTGCACCCTGCACACAGACCCAGCCTGACTGCACGCTGCATGCAGATCCAGCAAGACTGTACATTGCAGGAATACCCAGACAGCACCCTACACACAGACCCAGCCAGACTGCACCCTGCACACAGACCCAGCCTGACTGCATGCTGCATGCAGATCCAGCAAGACTGTACATTGCAGGAATACCCAGACAGCACCCTATACACAGACCCAGCCAGACTGCACGCTGCATGCAGATCCAGCAAGACTGTACATTGCAGGAATACCCAGACAGCACCCTACACACAGACCCAGCCAGACTGCACCCTGCACGCAGATCCAGCTGGACTGCTCCTGATACACAGACCCAGACAGTACCCGGCATGCAGACCCAGTCAGACTGCACCTTACATGCAGACTCAGCAAGACAGTACACTGCACCAAGACCCAGATTGCACCCTGCACACAGACCCAGCCAGACTGCACGCTGAATGCAGACCCAGCCAGACTGCACCCCACAGACAAACCCAGCCAGACTGCACCTTGCATGTGGACCCAGCCAGAATGTACCCTGAACGCAGACTCAGCCAGACTGTACACTTCATGAAGACACAGATTGCACCCTACACACAGACTCAGACAGATTGTACCGTTCAGACCGAGGCAGACTGTACACTACACACAGATCCAGACAGACTACACTCTCCAGAGACCCAGCCAGAGTGCACCCTGCACGCAGACCCAGCCGGACTGCACACTACATGCAGAACCTGCCAGACTGTACACTGCACCAAGACCCAGTTGGCACCCTGCACGCAGACTAAGCCAGACTGTAACTGCACGCAGGCCATTAGACTACACCTTGCACACAGACATAGCTAGACTGCACTGTGCACCCAGACCCAGCCAGACTGCAGCTAATACACAGACCCAGCCTGACTGCACCCTGCACGCAGATCCAGCAAGACAGTACACTGCAGGAATACCCAGACAGCACCCTACACACAAACCCAACCAGACTGTACCCTGCACGCAGACCCAGTCACACTGTACACTTCATGAAGACACAGATTGCACCCTACACACAGACCCAGACAGATTTCACCGTTCAGTCTGAGGCAGACTGCACCCTGCATGCAGACCCAGCCAGATTGTACACGTCATGGAGACACAGATTGCAGCCTACACATAGACCCAGCCACACTGCACTGTACAGACTTAGGCAGACTGTACACTACACGCAGACACAGCCAGACTGCACTGTGCATGCAGACCCAGCCAGACTGCACCCTGCACGCAGACCCAGCTAGACTGTACCTTGCATGCAGACCCAGCCAGACTGCACCCTGCACACAGACCCAGCCAGACTGCACCTTGCACGCAGACCCAGCCAGACTGCACCTGCACGCAGACCCAGCCAGACAGCACCCTGCACGCAGACCCAGCTAGACTGTACCTTGCACGCAGACCCAGCCAGACTGCACTGTACACACAGACCCAGCCAGACTGCACCCTGCACACAGATCCAGCCAGACTGCACCCTCCATGCAGACTCAGTCAGACTGCACCTTGCACGCAGACCCAGTTTGCACCCTGCACACAGACCAGCAAGACTGTACCTTGCAGGCAGAGCCAGCCAGAATGCACTGTGCATGCAGAGCCAGCCTGAAAGCACCTTGCACTGAGACCCAGCCATATTGTACACTGCACCAAGAGCCAGACTGCACCATACACGCAGACCCAGCCACACAGCACCCTGCATGCAGTCGCAATCAGATTGCACCCTACATGCAGACCCAGCCAGACTGCACCTGATAAACAGACCCAGCCAGACTGTACACTGCACACAGACCCAGCCAGATTTCAGCCTGCATGCAGACCCATAAGGACCGTGCCCTATATACAGACCAAGGCACACAGATCCAGCCAGACTGTACTCTACATGCAGACCCAGCCAGACTGTACCTTGCACGCAGACCCAGTTTGTACCCTGTACACAGACCCAGCCTGACTGCTCCTGCACTGAGACCCAGCCATACTGTACACTGCACGAAGGCCCAGATTGCTCCCTACACGCAGACCAAGGCGCACAGACCCAGCCAGACAGCACCCCGCATGCAGTCCCAGCCAGACTGTACCCAGCAGACGGAACCCTGCACAGACCCAGCCAGACTGCACCCCGCATGCAGACCCAATCAGACTGCACTGTGCATGCAGACCCAGCCAGATTGCACCGTGTGCATAGACCCAGCCAGACTGCACTGTGCACGCAGACCCAGCCAGGCTGCTCTGTGCACGCAGACCCAGCCAGGCTGCTCTGTGCACGCAGACCCAGCCAGACTGCACTGTGCACGCAGACCCAGCCAGACTGCACTGTGAATGCAGACCTAGCCAGACAGCGCCCTACATGCAGAGCCAGCCAGACTGTACACTGCACAAAGACGCAGTTTGCATCCTGCACACAGACCCAACCAGATTTCAGCCTGCCCGCAGACCCAGAAAGACTGTGCCATGTATACAGACTAAGGCACACAGATACAGCCAGACAGCACCTGATGCAGACCCAGCCAGACTGCACCCTGCACACAGAACCAGCAAGACTGCGCCCTACATGCAGACCCAGCCAACTGTACCTTTCACACAGACCCAACCAGACTGCACTGTGCATGCAGAACCAGCCAGACTGCACCTGATACACAGACCCAGCCAGACTGCAATGTGCGTGCAAACCCTGCCAGACTGCACCTGATACACAGACCCAGCCAGACTGCAATGTGCATGCAAACCCTGCCAGACTGCACCCTACATGCAGACCCAGCCGGACTGCACCTGATGCAGGCCCAGCCAGACTGCACCCTGCACACGAACCCAGCCAGACTGCACTGTGCATGCAGACCCAGCCAGACTGTACACTGCACACAGACCCAGCCAGATTTCGGCCTGCACGCAGACTCAGAAGGACTGTGCCCTGTATACAGACCAAGGCACACAGATCCAGCCAGACTGCACCCTGCACACAGACCCAGCCAGACTGTACCCTACGTGCAGATCCAGCCAGACTGCACCCTACATGCAGACCAAGCCAGACTGCACCCTGCACACAGACCCAGCCAGACTGTACCCTACATGCAGACCCAGCCAGACTGTACCTTGCACGCAGACCCAGTTTGTACCCTGCACACAGACCCAGCCTGACTGCACCTTGCACTGAGACCCAGCCATAGTGTACACTGCACGAAGACCCAGATTGCACCCTGCACGCAGACCCACCTGGACTGTACCCTACACGCAGACCAAGGCACACAGACACAGCCAGACAGCACCCTGAATGCAGTCCCAGCCAGACTGTACCCTGCACGTTGACCCAGCAGACGGCACCCTGCACAGACTGCACCCTGCATGCAGACCCAGCCAGACTGTACCCCGCACGTAGACGCTGCCAGACTGCACCCTGAACATAGACCCAGCCAGACTGAACCCCGTATGCAGATTTAGTTAGACTGTACCCCACACGTAGATCCAGCAGACGGCACCCTGCACAGACCCAGCCAGACTGCACCCTGCACAGACCCAGCCAGACTGCACCCTGCATGCAGACCCAGCCAGACTGTACCCCGCACGTAGACCCAGCCAGACTGTACCCCGCACGTAGACCCTGCCAGACTGTACCCCGCACGTAGACCCAGACAGACTGCACCATGTACACAGACCCAGCCAGACTGCACCCTGCACGTAGACCCAGCCAGACTGCACCCTGCACGTAGACCCAGCCAGACTGCACCATGGACACAGACCCAGCCAGACTGCACCGTGTGCGCAGACCCAGCCAGACTGCACCGTGTACGCAGACCCAGCCAGACTGCACCGTGTGCGCAGACCCAGCCAGACTGCACCGTGTACGCAGACCCAGCCAGACTGCACCGTGTACGCAGACCCAGCCAGACTGCACCGTGTGCGTAGACCCAGCCAGACTGCACCGTGTACGCAGACCCAGATTGTCCCATGTAGGCAGACTCAGCCCATTTGCCACCTGTTTGCCTGGGAAAAAAGGCACACGGAGATGTGATGCAAAAGCGTTTTTTAATGAAACAATATTTACAAATGGCACTTGGCCTTGGTCTGTGAAGACTGCACAGTGTGGTGATCCAGGAGAAGGCAGGGTCCCTCAGTATCTGAAGGATGCACTGTGGGTGTGTTGTGGCTGTGGTGATCCAGCAGGCAGGTTCCACCAGCCATCTGATAACTCTTGAATTGGAGACAAGTGTTCAAGATTCAGGCAAACTCCACCCACTCACTCAGCTCCCATCATCTGTGAGAATATGAAAGTGGCAACTATAAACATCATCAATTCTTAGTAATTGGTCACTGACAACCAGAACAAGATGTGGTGGGGCCCGCGTACAGAGAAAGGGCCACCGATACTCAGCAACAGTTCTCTCAGGCTGAACCATACCAGATGTATTCTTGCTGTTCTGTTCAAGCTTGAGCTGAGATTAAATTCCCTATCACATCCATCACCAAGACCGGAGATTTAAAAAGAACAGCAGCTGATAGAGCGGAGATTTAAAAAGAGCGGGAAATGAGAGATAGAGCGGAGATTTAAAAAGAATGGGAAATGAGAGATGGAGCGGAGATTTAAAAAGAGTGGGAAATGAGAGATAGAGTGGAGATTTAAAAAGAATGGGAAATGAGAGATGGAGAGGAGATTTAAAAAGAGCGGGAAATGAGAGATTGAGTGGAGATTTAAAAAGAATGGGAAATGAGAGATGGAGCGGAGATTTAAAAATAGTGGGAAATGAGAGACAGAGTGGAGATTTAAAAAGAGTGGGAAATGAGAGATAGAGCGGAGATTTAAAAAGATTGGGAATTGAGAGATAGAACGGAGATTTAAATAGAGTGGGAAATGAAAGATAAAGAGGAGATTTAAAAAGAATGGGAAATGAGAGATAGAGTGGAGATTTAAAAAGAGTGAGAAATGTGAGATGGAGTGGAGATTTAAAAAGAGTGGGAAATGAGAGATAGAGTGGAGATTTAAAAAGAGTGAGAAATGTGAGATGGAGTGGAGATTTAAAAAGAGTGAGAAATGAGAGATAGAGTGGAGATTTAAAAAGAGTGGGAAATGAGAGATAGAACGGAGATTTAAATAGTGTGGGAAATGAGAGATAGAACGGAGATTTAAAAAGAGTGAGAAAAGAGAGCTGGAGCGGAGATTTAAAAAGAGTGGGAAATGATAGATAGAGTGGAGACTGAAGAAGAGTGAGAAATGAGAGATAGAGTGGAGATTTAAAAAGAGTGGGAAATGAGAGATAGAACGGAGATTTAAATAGAGTGGGAAATGAGAGATAGAACGGAGATTTAAAAAGAGTGAGAAATGAGAGCTGGAGCGGAGATTGAAAAAGAGTGGGACATGAGTGATAGAGTGGAGACTTAAAAAGAGTGAGAAATGAGAGATAGAGTGGAGATTTAAAAAGAGTGGGAAATGAGAGATAGAACGGAGATTTAAATAGTGTGGGAAATGAGAGATAGAACGGAGATTTAAAAAGAGTGAGAAAAGAGAGCTGGAGCGGAGATTTAAAAAGAGTGGGAAATGATAGATAGAGTGGAGACTGAAGAAGAGTGAGAAATGAGAGATAGAGTGGAGACTGAAGAAGAGTGAGAAATGAGAGATAGAGTGGAGATTTAAAAAGAGTGGGAAATGAGAGATAGAACGGAGATTTAAATAGAGTGGGAAATGAGAGATAGAACGGAGATTTAAAAAGAGTGAGAAATGAGAGCTGGAGCGGAGATTGAAAAAGAGTGGGACATGAGTGATAGAACGGAGATTTAAAAAGAGTGAGAAATGAGAGATAGAGTGGAGATTTAAAAAGAGTGGGAAATGAGAGATAGAACGGAGATTTAAATAGAGTGGGAAATGAGAGATAGAACGGAGACTTAAAAAGAGTGAGAAATGAGAGATAGAGTGGAGATTTAAAAAGAGTGGGAAATGAGAGAAGAAGCGGAGATTTAAAAAGAGTGAGAAATGAGAGATAGAACGGAGATTTAAAAAGAGTGGGAAATGAGAGATAGAGTGGAGATTTAAAAAGAGTGGGTAATGAGAGATAGAGCGGAGATTTAAAAAGTGTGAGAAATGAGGGATAGAGTGGAGATTTGAAAAGAGTGGGAAATGAGAGATAGAATGGAGATTTAAAAAGAGTGGGAAATGAGAAATGAGAGATGGAGTGGAGATATAAAAAGAATGGGAAATGAGAGACAGAACGGAGAGTTAAAAAGAGTGGGAAATGAGAGATAGAACGGAGATTTAAAAAGAGTGGGAAATGAGAGATAGAACGGAGACTTAAAAAGAGTGAGAAATGAGAGATAGAGTGGAGATTTAAAAAGAGTGGGAAATGAGAGATAGAGCGGAGATTTAAAAAGAGTGAGAAATGAGAGATAGAACGGAGATTTAAAAAGAGTGGGAAATGAGAGATAGAACGGAGATTTAAAAAGAGTGGGAAATGAAAGATCGAACGGAGATTTAAAAAGAGTGGGAAATGAGAGATCGAACGGAGATTTAAAAAGAGTGGGAAATGAGAGATAGAACGGAGATTTAAAAAGAGTAGGAAATGAGAGATGGAGCGGAGATTTAAAAAGAGTGGGAAATGAGAGATAGAGTGGAGATTTAAAAAGAGTGAGAAATGTGAGATGGAGTGGAGAGTTAAAAAGAGTGAGAAATGAGAGATAGAGTGGAGATTTAAAAAGAGTGGGAAATGAGAGATAGAACGGAGATTTAAATAGTGTGGGAAATGAGAGATAGAACGGAGATTTAAAAAGAGTGAGAAAAGAGAGCTGGAGCGGAGATTTAAAAAGAGTGGGAAATGATAGATAGAGTGGAGACTGAAGAAGAGTGAGAAATGAGAGATAGAGTGGAGATTTAAAAAGAGTGGGAAATGAGAGATAGAACGGAGATTTAAATAGAGTGGGAAATGAGAGATAGAACGGAGATTTAAAAAGAGTGAGAAATGAGAGCTGGAGCGGAGATTGAAAAAGAGTGGGACATGAGTGATAGAGTGGAGACTTAAAAAGAGTGAGAAATGAGAGATAGAGTGGAGATTTAAAAAGAGTGGGAAATGAGAGATAGAACGGAGATTTAAATAGTGTGGGAAATGAGAGATAGAACGGAGATTTAAAAAGAGTGAGAAAAGAGAGCTGGAGCGGAGATTTAAAAAGAGTGGGAAATGATAGATAGAGTGGAGACTGAAGAAGAGTGAGAAATGAGAGATAGAGTGGAGACTGAAGAAGAGTGAGAAATGAGAGATAGAGTGGAGATTTAAAAAGAGTGGGAAATGAGAGATAGAACGGAGATTTAAATAGAGTGGGAAATGAGAGATAGAACGGAGATTTAAAAAGAGTGAGAAATGAGAGCTGGAGCGGAGATGGAAAAAGAGTGGGACATGAGTGATAGAACGGAGATTTAAAAAGAGTGAGAAATGAGAGATAGAGTGGAGATTTAAAAAGAGTGGGAAATGAGAGATAGAACGGAGATTTAAATAGAGTGGGAAATGAGAGATAGAACGGAGACTTAAAAAGAGTGAGAAATGAGAGATAGAGTGGAGATTTAAAAAGAGTGGGAAATGAGAGATAGAGCGGAGATTTAAAAAGAGTGAGAAATGAGAGATAGAACGGAGATTTAAAAAGAGTGGGAAATGAGAGATAGAGTGGAGAATTAAAAAGAGCGGGTAATGAGAGATAGAGCGGAGATTTAAAAAGTGTGAGAAATGAGGGATAGAGTGGAGATTTGAAAAGAGTGGGAAATGAGAGATAGAATGGAGATTTAAAAAGAGTGGGAAATGAGAAATGAGAGATGGAGTGGAGATATAAAAAGAATGGGAAATGAGAGACAGAACGGAGAGTTAAAAAGAGTGGGAAATGAGAGATAGAACGGAGATTTAAAAAGAGTGGGAAATGAGAGATCGAACGGAGATTTAAAAAGAGTGGGAAATGAGAGATAGAACGGAGATTTAAAAAGAGTGGGAAATGAGAGATCGAACGGAGATTTAAAAAGAGTGGGAAATGAGAGATCGAACGGAGATTTAAAAAGAGTGGGAAATGAGAGATAGAACGGAGATTTAAAAAGAGTAGGAAATGAGAGATGGAGCGGAGATTTAAAAAGAGTGGGAAATGAGAGATAGCGTGGAGATTTAAAAAGAGTGGTAAATGAGAGATTGAGCAGAGATTTAAAAAGAGTGGGAAATGAGAGATAGAACGGAGATTTAAAAAGAATAGGAAATGAGAGATAGAACGGAGATTTAAAAAGAGTGGGAAATGAGAGATAGAACGGAGATTTAAATAGAGTGGGAAATGAGAGATAGAACGGAGATTTAAAAAGAATGGGAAATGAGAGATGGATCGGAGATTTAAAAAGAGTGGGAAATGAGAGATAGAACGGAGATTTAAAAAGAATGGGAAATGAGAGATAGAACGGAGATTTAAAAAGAAAGGGAAATGAGAGATAGAACGGAGATTTAAAAAGCGTGGGAAATGAGAGATAGAGTGGAGATTTAAAAAGAGTGGGAAATGAGAGATCGAGTGGAGATTTAAAAAGAGTGGGAAATGAGAGATAGAGTGGAGATTTAAAAAGAGTGGGAAATGAGAGAAGAAGCGGAGATGTAAAAAGAGTGAGAAATGAGAGATAGAACGGAGATTTAAAAAGAGTGAGAAATGAGAGATAGAACGGAGATTTAAAAAGAGTGAGAAAAGAGAGCTGGAGCGGAGATTTAAAAAGAGTGGGAAATGATAGATAGAGTGGAGACTGAAGAAGAGTGAGAAATGAGTGATAGAACGGAGATTTAAAAAGAGTGAGAAATGAGAGATAGAGTGGAGATTTAAAAAGAGTGGGAAATGAGAGACAGAACGGAGATTTAAATAGAGTGGGAAATGAGAGATAGAACGGAGACTTAAAAAGAGTGAGAAATGAGAGATAGAGTGGAGATTTAAAAAGAGTGGGAAATGAGAGTTAGAGCGGAGATTTAAAAAGAGTGAGAAATGAGAGATAGAACGGAGATTTAAAAAGAGTGGGAAATGAGAGATAGAGTGGAGATTTAAAAAGAGTGGGTAATGAGAGATAGAGCGGAGATTTAAAAAGTGTGAGAAATGAGGGATAGAGTGGAGATTTGAAAAGAGTGGGAAATGAGAGATAGAATGGAGATTTAAAAAGAGTGGGAAATGAGAAATGAGAGATGGAGTGGAGATATAAAAAGAATGGGAAATGAGAGACAGAACGGAGAGTTAAAAAGAGTGGGAAATGAGAGATAGAACGGAGATTTAAAAAGAGTGGGAAATGAGAGATCGAACGGAGATTTAAAAAGAGTGGGAAATGAGAGATAGAACGGAGATTTAAAAAGAGTGGGAAATGAGAGATCGAACGGAGATTTAAAAAGAGTGGGAAATGAGAGATCGAACGGAGATTTAAAAAGAGTGGGAAATGAGAGATAGAACGGAGATTTAAAAAGAGTAGGAAATGAGAGATGGAGCAGAGATTTAAAAAGAGTGGGAAATGAGAGATAGAGTGGAGATATAAAAAGAATGGGAAATGAGAGATAGAACGGAGAGTTAAAAAGAGTGGGAAATGAGAAATGAGAGATAGAGCGGAGATTTAAAAATAATGGGAAATGAGAGATAGCGTGGAGATTTAAAAAGAGTGGAAAATGAGACATTGAGCAGAGATTTAAAAAGAGTGGGAAATGAGAGATAGAACGGAGATTTAAAAAGAATAGGAAATGAGAGATAGAACGGAGATTTAAAAAGAGTGGGAAATGAGAGATAGAACGGAGATTTAAATAGAGTGGGAAATGAGAGATAGAACGGAGATTTAAAAAGAATGGGAAATGAGAGATGGATCGGAGATTTAAAAAGAGTGGGAAATGAGAGATAGAACGGAGATTTAAAAAGAATGGGAAATGAGAGATAGAACGGAGATTTAAAAAGAAAGGGAAATGAGAGATAGAACGGAGATTTAAAAAGCGTGGGAAATGAGAGATAGAGTGGAGATTTAAAAAGAGTGGGAAATGAGAGATCGAGTGGAGATTTAAAAAGAGTGGGAAATGAGAGATAGAGTGGAGATTTAAAAAGAGTGGGAAATGAGAGAAGAAGCGGAGATTTAAAAAGAGTGAGAAATGAGAGATAGAACGGAGATTTAAAAAGAGTGAGAAATGAGAGATAGAATGGAGATTTAAAAAGAGTGGGAAATGAGAGATCGAACGGAGATTTAAATAGAGTGGGAAATGAGAGATAGGGCGGAGATTTAAAAAGAGTGGGAAATGAGAGATCGAACGGAGATTTAAATAGAGTGGGAAATGAGAGATGGAACGGAGATTTAAAAAGAGTGGGAAATGAGAGATAGGGCGGAGATTTAAAAAGAGTGGGAAATGAGAGATAGAGTGGAGATTTAAAAAGAGTGGGTAATGAGAGATAGCGTGGAGATTTAAAAAGAGTGGGAAATGAGAGATCGAATGGAGATTTAAAAAGAGTGGGAAATGAGAAATGAGAGATAGAGTGGAGATATAAAAAGAATGGGAAATGAGAGATAGAACGGAGAGTTAAAAAGAGTGGGAAATGAGAGATAGAACGGAGATTTAAAAAGAGTGGGAAATGAGAGATAGAACGGAGACTTAAAAAGAGTGAGAAATGAGAGATAGAGTGGAGATTTAAAAAGAGTGGGAAATGAGAGATAGAGCGGAGATTTAAAAAGAGTGAGAAATGAGAGATAGAACGGAGATTTAAAAAGAGTGGGAAATGAGAGATAGAGTGGAGAATTAAAAAGAGCGGGTAATGAGAGATAGAGCGGAGATTTAAAAAGTGTGAGAAATGAGGGATAGAGTGGAGATTTGAAAAGAGTGGGAAATGAGAGATAGAATGGAGATTTAAAAAGAGTGGGAAATGAGAAATGAGAGATGGAGTGGAGATATAAAAAGAATGGGAAATGAGAGACAGAACGGAGAGTTAAAAAGAGTGGGAAATGAGAGATAGAACGGAGATTTAAAAAGAGTGGGAAATGAGAGATCGAACGGAGATTTAAAAAGAGTGGGAAATGAGAGATAGAACGGAGATTTAAAAAGAGTGGGAAATGAGAGATCGAACGGAGATTTAAAAAGAGTGGGAAATGAGAGATCGAACGGAGATTTAAAAAGAGTGGGAAATGAGAGATAGAACGGAGATTTAAAAAGAGTAGGAAATGAGAGATGGAGCGGAGATTTAAAAAGAGTGGGAAATGAGAGATAGCGTGGAGATTTAAAAAGAGTGGTAAATGAGAGATTGAGCAGAGATTTAAAAAGAGTGGGAAATGAGAGATAGAACGGAGATTTAAAAAGAATAGGAAATGAGAGATAGAACGGAGATTTAAAAAGAGTGGGAAATGAGAGATAGAACGGAGATTTAAATAGAGTGGGAAATGAGAGATAGAACGGAGATTTAAAAAGAATGGGAAATGAGAGATGGATCGGAGATTTAAAAAGAGTGGGAAATGAGAGATAGAACGGAGATTTAAAAAGAATGGGAAATGAGAGATAGAACGGAGATTTAAAAAGAAAGGGAAATGAGAGATAGAACGGAGATTTAAAAAGCGTGGGAAATGAGAGATAGAGTGGAGATTTAAAAAGAGTGGGAAATGAGAGATCGAGTGGAGATTTAAAAAGAGTGGGAAATGAGAGATAGAGTGGAGATTTAAAAAGAGTGGGAAATGAGAGAAGAAGCGGAGATGTAAAAAGAGTGAGAAATGAGAGATAGAACGGAGATTTAAAAAGAGTGAGAAATGAGAGATAGAACGGAGATTTAAAAAGAGTGAGAAAAGAGAGCTGGAGCGGAGATTTAAAAAGAGTGGGAAATGATAGATAGAGTGGAGACTGAAGAAGAGTGAGAAATGAGTGATAGAACGGAGATTTAAAAAGAGTGAGAAATGAGAGATAGAGTGGAGATTTAAAAAGAGTGGGAAATGAGAGACAGAACGGAGATTTAAATAGAGTGGGAAATGAGAGATAGAACGGAGACTTAAAAAGAGTGAGAAATGAGAGATAGAGTGGAGATTTAAAAAGAGTGGGAAATGAGAGTTAGAGCGGAGATTTAAAAAGGGTGAGAAATGAGAGATAGAACGGAGATTTAAAAAGAGTGGGAAATGAGAGATAGAGTGGAGATTTAAAAAGAGTGGGTAATGAGAGATAGAGCGGAGATTTAAAAAGTGTGAGAAATGAGGGATAGAGTGGAGATTTGAAAAGAGTGGGAAATGAGAGATAGAATGGAGATTTAAAAAGAGTGGGAAATGAGAAATGAGAGATGGAGTGGAGATATAAAAAGAATGGGAAATGAGAGACAGAACGGAGAGTTAAAAAGAGTGGGAAATGAGAGATAGAACGGAGATTTAAAAAGAGTGGGAAATGAGAGATCGAACGGAGATTTAAAAAGAGTGGGAAATGAGAGATAGAACGGAGATTTAAAAAGAGTGGGAAATGAGAGATCGAACGGAGATTTAAAAAGAGTGGGAAATGAGAGATCGAACGGAGATTTAAAAAGAGTGGGAAATGAGAGATAGAACGGAGATTTAAAAAGAGTAGGAAATGAGAGATGGAGCGGAGATTTAAAAAGAGTGGGAAATGAGAGATAGAGTGGAGATATAAAAAGAATGGGAAATGAGAGATAGAACGGAGAGTTAAAAAGAGTGGGAAATGAGAAATGAGAGATAGAGCGGAGATTTAAAAATAATGGGAAATGAGAGATAGCGTGGAGATTTAAAAAGAGTGGAAAATGAGACATTGAGCAGAGATTTAAAAAGAGTGGGAAATGAGAGATAGAACGGAGATTTAAAAAGAATAGGAAATGAGAGATAGAACGGAGATTTAAATAGAGTGGGAAATGAGAGATAGAACGGAGATTTAAAAAGAATGGGAAATGAGAGATGGATCGGAGATTTAAAAAGAGTGGGAAATGAGAGATAGAACGGAGATTTAAAAAGAATGGGAAATGAGAGATAGAACGGAGATTTAAAAAGAAAGGGAAATGAGAGATAGAACGGAGATTTAAAAAGCGTGGGAAATGAGAGATAGAGTGGAGATTTAAAAAGAGTGGGAAATGAGAGATCGAGTGGAGATTTAAAAAGAGTGGGAAATGAGAGATAGAGTGGAGATTTAAAAAGAGTGGGAAATGAGAGAAGAAGCGGAGATTTAAAAAGAGTGAGAAATGAGAGATAGAACGGAGATTTAAAAAGAGTGAGAAATGAGAGATAGAACGGAGATTTAAAAAGAGTGGGAAATGAGAGATCGAACGGAGATTTAAATAGAGTGGGAAATGAGAGATAGGGCGGAGATTTAAAAAGAGTGGGAAATGAGAGATCGAACGGAGATTTAAATAGAGTGGGAAATGAGAGATGGAACGGAGATTTAAAAAGAGTGGGAAATGAGAGATAGAACGGAGATTTAAAAAGAAAGGGAAATGAGAGATAGAACGGAGATTTAAAAAGCGTGGGAAATGAGAGATAGAGTGGAGATTTAAAAAGAGTGGGAAATGAGAGATCGAGTGGAGATTTAAAAAGAGTGGGAAATGAGAGATAGAGTGGAGACTTAAAAAGAGTGGGAAATGAGAGAAGAAGCGGAGATTTAAAAAGAGTGAGAAATGAGAGATAGAACGGAGATTTAAAAAGAGTGAGAAATGAGAGATAGAACGGAGATTTAAAAAGAGTGGGAAATGAGAGATCGAACGGAGATTTAAATAGAGTGGGAAATGAGAGATAGGGCGGAGATTTAAAAAGAGTGGGAAATGAGAGATCGAACGGAGATTTAAATAGAGTGGGAAATGAGAGATGGAACGGAGATTTAAAAAGAGTGGGAAATGAGAGATAGGGCGGAGATTTAAAAAGAGTGGGAAATGAGAGATAGAGTGGAGATTTAAAAAGAGTGGGTAATGAGAGATAGCGTGGAGATTTAAAAAGAGTGGGAAATGAGAGATCGAATGGAGATTTAAAAAGAGTGGGAAATGAGAAATGAGAGATAGAGTGGAGATATAAAAAGAATGGGAAATGAGAGATAGAACGGAGAGTTAAAAAGAGTGGGAAATGAGAGATAGAACAGAGATTTAAAAAGAGTGGGAAATGAGAGATAGAGCAGAGATTTAAAAAGAATGGGAAATGAGAGATAGAACGGAGATTTAAAAAGAGTGGGAAATGAGAGATAGGGCGGAGATGTAAAAAGAGTGGGAAATGAGAGATCGAACGGAGATTTAAATAGAGTGGGAAATGAGAGATGGAACGGAGATTTAAAAAGAGTGGGAAATGAGAGATAGAGCGGAGATTTAAAAAGAGTGGGAAATGAGAGATCGAACGGAGATTTAAATAGAGTGGGAAATGAGAGATAGGGCGGAGATTTAAAAAGAGTGGGAAATGAGAGATCGAACGGAGATTTACAAAGAGTGGGAAATGAGATATAGGGCGGAGATTTAAAAAGAGTGGGAAATGAGAGATCGAACGGAGATTTAAATAGAGTGGGAAATGAGAGATGGAACGGAGATTTAAAAAGAATGGGAATGAGAGATAGAACGGAGATTTAAAAAGAAAGGGAAATGAGAGATAGAACGGAGATTGAAAAAGAAAGGGAAATGAGAGATAGAACGGAGATTGAAAAAGAGTGGGAAATGAGAGATCGAGTGGAGATTTTAAAAGAATGGGAAATGAGAGATAGAGCGGAGATTTTAAAAGAGTGGGAATTGAGAGATAGAGTGGAGATTTAAAAAGAGTGGGAAATGAGAGATAGAGCGGAGATTTAAAAAGAGTGGGAAATGAGAGATGGAGCGGAGATTTAAAAAGAGTGGGAAATGAGAGATAGAACGGAGATTTAAAAAGAGTGGGAAATGAGAGATAGAGTGGAGATTTAAAAAGAGTGGGAAATGAGAGATAGAACGTAGATTTAAAAAGAGTGGGAAATGAGAGATAGAACGGAGATTTAAAAAGAGTGGGAAATGAGAGATAGAACGGAGACTTAAAAAGAGTGGGAAATCAGAGATAGAACGGGGATTTAAAAAGAGTGGGAAATGAGAGATAGAGTGGAGATTTAAAAAGAGTGAGAAATGTGAGATGGAGTGGAGATTTAAAAAGAGTGGGAAATGAGAGATAGAGCGGAGATTTAAAAAGAGTGAGAAATGTGAGATGGAGTGGAGATTTAAAAAGAGTGGGAAATGAGAGATAGAACGGAGATTTAAAAAGAGTGGGAAATGAGAGATAGAACGGGGATTTAAAAAGAGTGGGAAATGAGAGATAGAGTGGAGATTTAAAAAGAGTGAGAAATGTGAGATGGAGATTTAAAAAGAGTGGGAAATGAGAGAAGAAGCGGAGATTTAAAAAGAGTGAGAAATGAGAGATAGAACGGAGATTTAAAAAGAGTGAGAAATGAGAGATACAGTGGAGATTTAAAAAGAGTGGGAAATGAGAGAAGAAGCGGAGATTTAAAAAGAGTGAGAAATGAGAGATAGAACGAAGATTTAAAAAGAGTGGGAAATGAGAGATCGAACGGAGAAATAAATAGAGTGGGAAATGAGAGATAGGGCGGAGATTTAAAAAGAGTGGGAAATGAGAGATCGAACGGAGATTTAAAAAGAGTGGGAAATGAGAGATAGGGCGGAGATTTAAAAAGAGTGGGAAATGAGAGATCGAACGGAGATTTAAATAGAGTGGGAAATGAGAGATGGAACGGAGATTTAAAAAGAGTGGGAAATGAGAGATAGAACGGAGATTTAAAAAGAGTGGGAAATGAGAGATAGAACGGGGATTTAAAAAGAGTGGGAAATGAGAGATAGAGTGGAGATTTAAAAAGAGTGAGAAATGTGAGATGGAGTGGAGATTTAAAAAGAGTGGGAAATGAGAGAAGAAGCGGAGATTTAAAAAGAGTGAGAAATGAGAGATAGAACGGAGATTTAAAAAGAGTGAGAAATGAGAGATAGAGTGGAGATTTAAAAAGAGTGGGAAATGAGAGAAGAAGCGGAGATTTAAAAAGAGTGAGAAATGAGAGATAGAACGGAGATTTAAAAAGAGTGGGAAATGAGAGATCGAACGGAGATTTAAATAGAGTGGGAAATGAGAGATAGGGCGGAGATTTAAAAAGAGTGGGAAATGAGAGATCGAACGGAGATTTAAAAAGAGTGGGAAATGAGAGATAGGGCGGAGATTTAAAAAGAGTGGGAAATGAGAGATCGAACGGAGATTTAAATAGTGTGGGAAATGAGAGATGGAACGGAGATTTAAAAAGAGTGGGAAATGAGAGATAGAGCGGAGATTTAAAAAGAGTGGGAAATGAGAGATCGAACGGAGATTTAAATAGAGTGGGAAATGAGAGATAGGGCGGAGATTTAAAAAGAGTGGGAAATGAGAGATCGAACGGAGATTTAAAAAGAGTGGGAAATGAGAGATAGGGCGGAGATTTAAAAAGAGTGGGAAATGAGAGATCGAACGGAGATTTAAATAGAGTGCGAAATGAGAGATGGAACGGAGATTTAAAAAGAATGGGAATGAGAGATAGAACGGAGATTTAAAAAGAAAGGGAAATGAGAGATAGAACGGAGATTGAAAAAGAAAGGGAAATGAGAGATAGAACGGAGATTGAAAAAGAGTGGGAAATGAGAGATCGAACGGAGATTTAAATAGAGTGGGAAATGAGAGATGGAACGGAGATTGAAAAAGAATGGGAATGAGAGATAGAACGGGGATTTAAAAAGAGTGGGAAATGAGAGATAGAGTGGAGATTTAAAAAGAGTGAGAAATGTGAGATGGAGTGGAGATTTAAAAAGAGTGGGAAATGAGAGAAGAAGCGGAGATTTAAAAAGAGTGAGAAATGAGAGATAGAACGGAGATTTAAAAAGAGTGAGAAATGAGAGATACAGTGGAGATTTAAAAAGAGTGGGAAATGAGAGAAGAAGCGGAGATTTAAAAAGAGTGAGAAATGAGAGATAGAACGAAGATTTAAAAAGAGTGGGAAATGAGAGATCGAACGGAGAATTAAATAGAGTGGGAAATGAGAGATAGGGCGGAGATTTAAAAAGAGTGGGAAATGAGAGATCGAACGGAGATTTAAAAAGAGTGGGAAATGAGAGATAGGGCGGAGATTTAAAAAGAGTGGGAAATGAGAGATCGAACGGAGATTTAAATAGAGTGGGAAATGAGAGATGGAACGGAGATTTAAAAAGAGTGGGAAATGAGAGATAGGGCGGAGATTTAAAAAGAGTGGGAAATGAGAGATAGAACGGAGATTTAAAAAGAGTGGGAAATGAGAGATAGAACGGGGATTTAAAAAGAGTGGGAAATGAGAGATAGAGTGGAGATTTAAAAAGAGTGAGAAATGTGAGATGGAGTGGAGATTTAAAAAGAGTGGGAAATGAGAGAAGAAGCGGAGATTTAAAAAGAGTGAGAAATGAGAGATAGAACGGAGATTTAAAAAGAGTGAGAAATGAGAGATAGAGTGGAGATTTAAAAAGAGTGGGAAATGAGAGAAGAAGCGGAGATTTAAAAAGAGTGAGAAATGAGAGATAGAACGGAGATTTAAAAAGAGTGGGAAATGAGAGATCGAACGGAGATTTAAATAGAGTGGGAAATGAGAGATAGGGCGGAGATTTAAAAAGAGTGGGAAATGAGAGATCGAACGGAGATTTAAAAAGAGTGGGAAATGAGAGATAGGGCGGAGATTTAAAAAGAGTGGGAAATGAGAGATCGAACGGAGATTTAAATAGAGTGGGAAATGAGAGATGGAACGGAGATTTAAAAAGAGTGGGAAATGAGAGATAGAGCGGAGATTTAAAAAGAGTGGGAAATGAGAGATCGAACGGAGATTTAAATAGAGTGGGAAATGAGAGATAGGGCGGAGATTTAAAAAGAGTGGGAAATGAGAGATCGAACGGAGATTTAAAAAGAGTGGGAAATGAGAGATAGGGCGGAGATTTAAAAAGAGTGGGAAATGAGAGATCGAACGGAGATTTAAATAGAGTGGGAAATGAGAGATGGAACGGAGATTTAAAAAGAATGGGAATGAGAGATAGAACGGAGATTTAAAAAGAAAGGGAAATGAGAGATAGAACGGAGATTGAAAAAGAAAGGGAAATGAGAGATAGTACGGAGATTGAAAAAGAGTGGGAAATGAGAGATCGAACGGAGATTTAAATAGAGTGGGAAATGAGAGATGGAACGGAGATTTAAAAAGAATGGGAATGAGAGATAGAACGGAGATTTAAAAAGAAAGGGAAATGAGAGATAGAACGGAGATTGAAAAAGAAAGGGAAATGAGAGATAGAACGGAGATTGAAAAAGAGTGGGAAATGAGAGATCGAGTGGAGATTTTAAAAGATTGGGAAATGAGAGATAGAGTGGAGATTTAAAAAGAGTGGGAAATGAGAGATGGAGCGGAGATTTAAAAAGAGTGGGAAATGAGAGATAGAACGGAGATTTAAAAAGAGTGGGAAATGAGAGATAGAGTGGAGATTTAAAAAGAGTGGGAAATGAGAGATAGAACGGAGATTTAAAAAGAGTGGGAAATGAGAGATAGAACGGAGATTTAAAAAGAGTGGGAAATGAGAGATAGAACGGAGATTTAAAAAGAGTGGGAAATGAGAGATAGAACGGAGATTTAAAAAGAGTGGGAAATGAGAGATAGAACGGGGATTTAAAAAGAGTGGGAAATGAGAGATAGAGTGGAGATTTAAAAAGAGTGAGAAATGTGAGATGGAGTGGAGATTTAAAAAGAGTGGGAAATGAGAGATAGGGCGGAGATTTAAAAAGAGTGGGAAATGAGAGATAGAGTGGAGATTTAAAAAGAGTGGGTAATGAGAGATAGCGTGGAGATTTAAAAAGAGTGGGAAATGAGAGATAGAACGGGGATTTAAAAAGAGTGGGAAATGAGAGATAGAGTGGAGATTTAAAAAGAGTGAGAAATGTGAGATGGAGTGGAGATTTAAAAAGAGTGGGAAATGAGAGATAGGGCGGAGATTTAAAAAGAGTGGGAAATGAGAGATAGAGTGGAGATTTAAAAAGAGTGGGTAATGAGAGATAGCGTGGAGATTTAAAAAGAGTGGGAAATGAGAGATAGAACGGGGATTTAAAAAGAGTGGGAAATGAGAGATAGAGTGGAGATTTAAAAAGAGTGAGAAATGTGAGATAGAGTGGAGATTTAAAAAGAGTGAGAAATGTGAGATGGAGTGGAGATTTAAAAAGAGTGGGAAATGAGAGATAGAGCGGAGACTTAAAAAGAGTGAGAAATGTGAGATGGAGTGGAGATTTAAAAAGAGTGGGAAATGAGAGATAGAACGGAGATTTAAAAAGAGTGGGAAATGAGAGATAGAACGGGGATTTAAAAAGAGTGGGAAATGAGAGATAGAGTGGAGATTTAAAAAGAGTGAGAAATGTGAGATGGAGTGGAGATTTAAAAAGAGTGGGAAATGAGAGAAGAAGCGGAGATTTAAAAAGAGTGAGAAATGAGAGATAGAACGGAGATTTAAAAAGAGTGGGAAATGAGAGATAGAGTGGAGATTTAAAAAGAGTGGGAAATGAGAGAAGAAGCGGAGATTTAAAAAGAGTGAGAAATGAGAGATAGAACGGAGATTTAAAAAGAGTGGGAAATGAGAGATCGAACGGAGATTTAAAAAGAGTGAGAAATGAGAGATAGAACGGAGATTTAAAAAGAGTGGGAAATGAGAGATAGAGTGGAGATTTAAAAAGAGTGGGTAATGAGAGATAGAGCGGAGATTTAAAAAGTGTGAGAAATGAGGGATAGAGTGGAGATTTGAAAAGAGTGGGAAATGAGAGATAGAATGGAGATTTAAAAAGAGTGGGAAATGAGAAATGAGAGATGGAGTGGAGATATAAAAAGAATGGGAAATGAGAGACAGAACGGAGAGTTAAAAAGAGTGGGAAATGAGAGATAGAACGGAGATTTAAAAAGAGTGGGAAATGAGAGATCGAACGGAGATTTAAAAAGAGTGGGAAATGAGAGATAGAACGGAGATTTAAAAAGAGTGGGAAATGAGAGATCGAACGGAGATTTAAAAAGAGTGGGAAATGAGAGATCGAACGGAGATTTAAAAAGAGTGGGAAATGAGAGATAGAACGGAGATTTAAAAAGAGTAGGAAATGAGAGATGGAGCGGAGATTTAAAAAGAGTGGGAAATGAGAGATAGAGTGGAGATATAAAAAGAATGGGAAATGAGAGATAGAACGGAGAGTTAAAAAGAGTGGGAAATGAGAAATGAGAGATAGAGCGGAGATTTAAAAATAATGGGAAATGAGAGATAGCGTGGAGATTTAAAAAGAGTGGAAAATGAGACATTGAGCAGAGATTTAAAAAGAGTGGGAAATGAGAGATAGAACGGAGATTTAAAAAGAATAGGAAATGAGAGATAGAACGGAGATTTAAAAAGAGTGGGAAATGAGAGATAGAACGGAGATTTAAATAGAGTGGGAAATGAGAGATAGAACGGAGATTTAAAAAGAATGGGAAATGAGAGATGGATCGGAGATTTAAAAAGAGTGGGAAATGAGAGATAGAACGGAGATTTAAAAAGAATGGGAAATGAGAGATAGAACGGAGATTTAAAAAGAAAGGGAAATGAGAGATAGAACGGAGATTTAAAAAGCGTGGGAAATGAGAGATAGAGTGGAGATTTAAAAAGAGTGGGAAATGAGAGATCGAGTGGAGATTTAAAAAGAGTGGGAAATGAGAGATAGAGTGGAGATTTAAAAAGAGTGGGAAATGAGAGAAGCGGAGATTTAAAAAGAGTGAGAAATGAGAGATAGAACGGAGATTTAAAAAGAGTGAGAAATGAGAGATAGAATGGAGATTTAAAAAGAGTGGGAAATGAGAGATCGAACGGAGATTTAAATAGAGTGGGAAATGAGAGATAGGGCGGAGATTTAAAAAGAGTGGGAAATGAGAGATCGAACGGAGATTTAAATAGAGTGGGAAATGAGAGATGGAACGGAGATTTAAAAAGAGTGGGAAATGAGAGATAGGGCGGAGATTTAAAAAGAGTGGGAAATGAGAGATAGAGTGGAGATTTAAAAAGAGTGGGTAATGAGAGATAGCGTGGAGATTTAAAAAGAGTGGGAAATGAGAGATCGAATGGAGATTTAAAAAGAGTGGGAAATGAGAAATGAGAGATAGAGTGGAGATATAAAAAGAATGGGAAATGAGAGATAGAACGGAGAGTTAAAAAGAGTGGGAAATGAGAGATAGAACGGAGATTTAAAAAGAGTGGGAAATGAGAGATAGAACGGAGACTTAAAAAGAGTGAGAAATGAGAGATAGAGTGGAGATTTAAAAAGAGTGGGAAATGAGAGATAGAGCGGAGATTTAAAAAGAGTGAGAAATGAGAGATAGAACGGAGATTTAAAAAGAGTGGGAAATGAGAGATAGAGTGGAGAATTAAAAAGAGCGGGTAATGAGAGATAGAGCGGAGATTTAAAAAGTGTGAGAAATGAGGGATAGAGTGGAGATTTGAAAAGAGTGGGAAATGAGAGATAGAATGGAGATTTAAAAAGAGTGGGAAATGAGAAATGAGAGATGGAGTGGAGATATAAAAAGAATGGGAAATGAGAGACAGAACGGAGAGTTAAAAAGAGTGGGAAATGAGAGATAGAACGGAGATTTAAAAAGAGTGGGAAATGAGAGATCGAACGGAGATTTAAAAAGAGTGGGAAATGAGAGATAGAACGGAGATTTAAAAAGAGTGGGAAATGAGAGATCGAACGGAGATTTAAAAAGAGTGGGAAATGAGAGATCGAACGGAGATTTAAAAAGAGTGGGAAATGAGAGATAGAACGGAGATTTAAAAAGAGTAGGAAATGAGAGATGGAGCGGAGATTTAAAAAGAGTGGGAAATGAGAGATAGCGTGGAGATTTAAAAAGAGTGGTAAATGAGAGATTGAGCAGAGATTTAAAAAGAGTGGGAAATGAGAGATAGAACGGAGATTTAAAAAGAATAGGAAATGAGAGATAGAACGGAGATTTAAAAAGAGTGGGAAATGAGAGATAGAACGGAGATTTAAATAGAGTGGGAAATGAGAGATAGAACGGAGATTTAAAAAGAATGGGAAATGAGAGATGGATCGGAGATTTAAAAAGAGTGGGAAATGAGAGATAGAACGGAGATTTAAAAAGAATGGGAAATGAGAGATAGAACGGAGATTTAAAAAGAAAGGGAAATGAGAGATAGAACGGAGATTTAAAAAGCGTGGGAAATGAGAGATAGAGTGGAGATTTAAAAAGAGTGGGAAATGAGAGATCGAGTGGAGATTTAAAAAGAGTGGGAAATGAGAGATAGAGTGGAGATTTAAAAAGAGTGGGAAATGAGAGAAGAAGCGGAGATGTAAAAAGAGTGAGAAATGAGAGATAGAACGGAGATTTAAAAAGAGTGAGAAATGAGAGATAGAACGGAGATTTAAAAAGAGTGAGAAAAGAGAGCTGGAGCGGAGATTTAAAAAGAGTGGGAAATGATAGATAGAGTGGAGACTGAAGAAGAGTGAGAAATGAGTGATAGAACGGAGATTTAAAAAGAGTGAGAAATGAGAGATAGAGTGGAGATTTAAAAAGAGTGGGAAATGAGAGACAGAACGGAGATTTAAATAGAGTGGGAAATGAGAGATAGAACGGAGACTTAAAAAGAGTGAGAAATGAGAGATAGAGTGGAGATTTAAAAAGAGTGGGAAATGAGAGTTAGAGCGGAGATTTAAAAAGGGTGAGAAATGAGAGATAGAACGGAGATTTAAAAAGAGTGGGAAATGAGAGATAGAGTGGAGATTTAAAAAGAGTGGGTAATGAGAGATAGAGCGGAGATTTAAAAAGTGTGAGAAATGAGGGATAGAGTGGAGATTTGAAAAGAGTGGGAAATGAGAGATAGAATGGAGATTTAAAAAGAGTGGGAAATGAGAAATGAGAGATGGA
The DNA here is from genome assembly GCF_036365525.1 of Heterodontus francisci. Lineage (NCBI taxonomy): Eukaryota > Metazoa > Chordata > Chondrichthyes > Heterodontiformes > Heterodontidae > Heterodontus > Heterodontus francisci. The sequence goes on from NW_027140616.1 coordinate 715,208, forward strand.
GTGGAGATATAAAAAGAATGGGAAATGAGAGACAGAACGGAGAGTTAAAAAGAGTGGGAAATGAGAGATAGAACGGAGATTTAAAAAGAGTGGGAAATGAGAGATCGAACGGAGATTTAAAAAGAGTGGGAAATGAGAGATAGAACGGAGATTTAAAAAGAGTGGGAAATGAGAGATCGAACGGAGATTTAAAAAGAGTGGGAAATGAGAGATCGAACGGAGATTTAAAAAGAGTGGGAAATGAGAGATAGAACGGAGATTTAAAAAGAGTAGGAAATGAGAGATGGAGCGGAGATTTAAAAAGAGTGGGAAATGAGAGATAGAGTGGAGATATAAAAAGAATGGGAAATGAGAGATAGAACGGAGAGTTAAAAAGAGTGGGAAATGAGAAATGAGAGATAGAGCGGAGATTTAAAAATAATGGGAAATGAGAGATAGCGTGGAGATTTAAAAAGAGTGGAAAATGAGACATTGAGCAGAGATTTAAAAAGAGTGGGAAATGAGAGATAGAACGGAGATTTAAAAAGAATAGGAAATGAGAGATAGAACGGAGATTTAAAAAGAGTGGGAAATGAGAGATAGAACGGAGATTTAAATAGAGTGGGAAATGAGAGATAGAACGGAGATTTAAAAAGAATGGGAAATGAGAGATGGATCGGAGATTTAAAAAGAGTGGGAAATGAGAGATAGAACGGAGATTTAAAAAGAATGGGAAATGAGAGATAGAACGGAGATTTAAAAAGAAAGGGAAATGAGAGATAGAACGGAGATTTAAAAAGCGTGGGAAATGAGAGATAGAGTGGAGATTTAAAAAGAGTGGGAAATGAGAGATCGAGTGGAGATTTAAAAAGAGTGGGAAATGAGAGATAGAGTGGAGATTTAAAAAGAGTGGGAAATGAGAGAAGAAGCGGAGATTTAAAAAGAGTGAGAAATGAGAGATAGAACGGAGATTTAAAAAGAGTGAGAAATGAGAGATAGAACGGAGATTTAAAAAGAGTGGGAAATGAGAGATCGAACGGAGATTTAAATAGAGTGGGAAATGAGAGATAGGGCGGAGATTTAAAAAGAGTGGGAAATGAGAGATCGAACGGAGATTTAAATAGAGTGGGAAATGAGAGATGGAACGGAGATTTAAAAAGAGTGGGAAATGAGAGATAGGGCGGAGATTTAAAAAGAGTGGGAAATGAGAGATAGAGTGGAGATTTAAAAAGAGTGGGTAATGAGAGATCGAATGGAGATTTAAAAAGAGTGGGAAATGAGAAATGAGAGATAGAGTGGAGATATAAAAAGAATGGGAAATGAGAGATAGAACGGAGAGTTAAAAAGAGTGGGAAATGAGAGATAGAACAGAGATTTAAAAAGAGTGGGAAATGAGAGATAGAGCAGAGATTTAAAAAGAATGGGAAATGAGAGATAGAACGGAGATTTAAAAAGAGTGGGAAATGAGAGATAGGGCGGAGATTTAAAAAGAGTGGGAAATGAGAGATCGAACGGAGATTTAAATAGAGTGGGAAATGAGAGATGGAACGGAGATTTAAAAAGAGTGGGAAATGAGAGATAGAGCGGAGATTTAAAAAGAGTGGGAAATGAGAGATCGAACGGAGATTTAAATAGAGTGGGAAATGAGAGATAGGGCGGAGATTTAAAAAGAGTGGGAAATGAGAGATCGAACGGAGATTTAAAAAGAGTGGGAAATGAGATATAGGGCGGAGATTTAAAAAGAGTGGGAAATGAGAGATCGAACGGAGATTTAAATAGAGTGGGAAATGAGAGATGGAACGGAGATTTAAAAAGAATGGGAATGAGAGATAGAACGGAGATTTAAAAAGAAAGGGAAATGAGAGATAGAACGGAGATTGAAAAAGAAAGGGAAATGAGAGATAGAACGGAGATTGAAAAAGAGTGGGAAATGAGAGATCGAGTGGAGATTTTAAAAGAATGGGAAATGAGAGATAGAGCGGAGATTTTAAAAGAGTGGGAATTGAGAGATAGAGTGGAGATTTAAAAAGAGTGGGAAATGAGAGATAGAGCGGAGATTTAAAAAGAGTGGGAAATGAGAGATGGAGCGGAGATTTAAAAAGAGTGGGAAATGAGAGATAGAACGGAGATTTAAAAAGAGTGGGAAATGAGAGATAGAGTGGAGATTTAAAAAGAGTGGGAAATGAGAGATAGAACGTAGATTTAAAAAGAGTGGGAAATGAGAGATAGAACGGAGATTTAAAAAGAGTGGGAAATGAGAGATAGAACGGAGACTTAAAAAGAGTGGGAAATGAGAGATAGAACGGGGATTTAAAAAGAGTGGGAAATGAGAGATAGAGTGGAGATTTAAAAAGAGTGAGAAATGTGAGATGGAGTGGAGATTTAAAAAGAGTGGGAAATGAGAGATAGAGCGGAGATTTAAAAAGAGTGAGAAATGTGAGATGGAGTGGAGATTTAAAAAGAGTGGGAAATGAGAGATAGAACGGAGATTTAAAAAGAGTGGGAAATGAGAGATAGAACGGGGATTTAAAAAGAGTGGGAAATGAGAGATAGAGTGGAGATTTAAAAAGAGTGAGAAATGTGAGATGGAGTGGAGATTTAAAAAGAGTGGGAAATGAGAGAAGAAGCGGAGATTTAAAAAGAGTGAGAAATGAGAGATAGAACGGAGATTTAAAAAGAGTGAGAAATGAGAGATACAGTGGAGATTTAAAAAGAGTGGGAAATGAGAGAAGAAGCGGAGATTTAAAAAGAGTGAGAAATGAGAGATAGAACGAAGATTTAAAAAGAGTGGGAAATGAGAGATCGAACGGAGAATTAAATAGAGTGGGAAATGAGAGATAGGGCGGAGATTTAAAAAGAGTGGGAAATGAGAGATCGAACGGAGATTTAAAAAGAGTGGGAAATGAGAGATAGGGCGGAGATTTAAAAAGAGTGGGAAATGAGAGATCGAACAGAGATTTAAATAGAGTGGGAAATGAGAGATGGAACGGAGATTTAAAAAGAGTGGGAAATGAGAGATAGGGCGGAGATTTAAAAAGAGTGGGAAATGAGAGATAGAACGAAGATTTAAAAAGAGTGGGAAATGAGAGATAGAACGGGGATTTAAAAAGAGTGGGAAATGAGAGATAGAGTGGAGATTTAAAAAGAGTGAGAAATGTGAGATGGAGTGGAGATTTAAAAAGAGTGGGAAATGAGAGAAGAAGCGGAGATTTAAAAAGAGTGAGAAATGAGAGATAGAACGGAGATTTAAAAAGAGTGAGAAATGAGAGATAGAGTGGAGATTTAAAAAGAGTGGGAAATGAGAGAAGAAGCGGAGATTTAAAAAGAGTGAGAAATGAGAGATAGAACGGAGATTTAAAAAGAGTGGGAAATGAGAGATCGAACGGAGATTTAAATAGAGTGGGAAATGAGAGATAGGGCGGAGATTTAAAAAGAGTGGGAAATGAGAGATCGAACGGAGATTTAAAAAGAGTGGGAAATGAGAGATAGGGCGGAGATTTAAAAAGAGTGGGAAATGAGAGATCGAACGGAGATTTAAATAGTGTGGGAAATGAGAGATGGAACGGAGATTTAAAAAGAGTGGGAAATGAGAGATAGAGCGGAGATTTAAAAAGAGTGGGAAATGAGAGATCGAACGGAGATTTAAATAGAGTGGGAAATGAGAGATAGGGCGGAGATTTAAAAAGAGTGGGAAATGAGAGATCGAACGGAGATTTAAAAAGAGTGGGAAATGAGAGATAGGGCGGAGATTTAAAAAGAGTGGGAAATGAGAGATCGAACGGAGATTTAAATAGAGTGGGAAATGAGAGATGGAACGGAGATTTAAAAAGAATGGGAATGAGAGATAGAACGGAGATTTAAAAAGAAAGGGAAATGAGAGATAGAACGGAGATTGAAAAAGAAAGGGAAATGAGAGATAGAACGGAGATTGAAAAAGAGTGGGAAATGAGAGATCGAACGGAGATTTAAATAGAGTGGGAAATGAGAGATGGAACGGAGATTTAAAAAGAATGGGAATGAGAGATAGAACGGGGATTTAAAAAGAGTGGGAAATGAGAGATAGAGTGGAGATTTAAAAAGAGTGAGAAATGTGAGATGGAGTGGAGATTTAAAAAGAGTGGGAAATGAGAGAAGAAGCGGAGATTTAAAAAGAGTGAGAAATGAGAGATAGAACGGAGATTTAAAAAGAGTGAGAAATGAGAGATACAGTGGAGATTTAAAAAGAGTGGGAAATGAGAGAAGAAGCGGAGATTTAAAAAGAGTGAGAAATGAGAGATAGAACGAAGATTTAAAAAGAGTGGGAAATGAGAGATCGAACGGAGAATTAAATAGAGTGGGAAATGAGAGATAGGGCGGAGATTTAAAAAGAGTGGGAAATGAGAGATCGAACGGAGATTTAAAAAGAGTGGGAAATGAGAGATAGGGCGGAGATTTAAAAAGAGTGGGAAATGAGAGATCGAACGGAGATTTAAATAGAGTGGGAAATGAGAGATGGAACGGAGATTTAAAAAGAGTGGGAAATGAGAGATAGGGCGGAGATTTAAAAAGAGTGGGAAATGAGAGATAGAACGGAGATTTAAAAAGAGTGGGAAATGAGAGATAGAACGGGGATTTAAAAAGAGTGGGAAATGAGAGATAGAGTGGAGATTTAAAAAGAGTGAGAAATGTGAGATGGAGTGGAGATTTAAAAAGAGTGGGAAATGAGAGAAGAAGCGGAGATTTAAAAAGAGTGAGAAATGAGAGATAGAACGGAGATTTAAAAAGAGTGAGAAATGAGAGATAGAGTGGAGATTTAAAAAGAGTGGGAAATGAGAGAAGAAGCGGAGATTTAAAAAGAGTGAGAAATGAGAGATAGAACGGAGATTTAAAAAGAGTGGGAAATGAGAGATCGAACGGAGATTTAAATAGAGTGGGAAATGAGAGATAGGGCGGAGATTTAAAAAGAGTGGGAAATGAGAGATCGAACGGAGATTTAAAAAGAGTGGGAAATGAGAGATAGGGCGGAGATTTAAAAAGAGTGGGAAATGAGAGATCGAACGGAGATTTAAATAGAGTGGGAAATGAGAGATGGAACGGAGATTTAAAAAGAGTGGGAAATGAGAGATAGAGCGGAGATTTAAAAAGAGTGGGAAATGAGAGATCGAACGGAGATTTAAATAGAGTGGGAAATGAGAGATAGGGCGGAGATTTAAAAAGAGTGGGAAATGAGAGATCGAACGGAGATTTAAAAAGAGTGGGAAATGAGAGATAGGGCGGAGATTTAAAAAGAGTGGGAAATGAGAGATCGAACGGAGATTTAAATAGAGTGGGAAATGAGAGATGGAACGGAGATTTAAAAAGAATGGGAATGAGAGATAGAACGGAGATTTAAAAAGAAAGGGAAATGAGAGATAGAACGGAGATTGAAAAAGAAAGGGAAATGAGAGATAGTACGGAGATTGAAAAAGAGTGGGAAATGAGAGATCGAACGGAGATTTAAATAGAGTGGGAAATGAGAGATGGAACGGAGATTTAAAAAGAATGGGAATGAGAGATAGAACGGAGATTTAAAAAGAAAGGGAAATGAGAGATAGAACGGAGATTGAAAAAGAAAGGGAAATGAGAGATAGAACGGAGATTGAAAAAGAGTGGGAAATGAGAGATCGAGTGGAGATTTTAAAAGATTGGGAAATGAGAGATAGAGTGGAGATTTAAAAAGAGTGGGAAATGAGAGATGGAGCGGAGATTTAAAAAGAGTGGGAAATGAGAGATAGAACGGAGATTTAAAAAGAGTGGGAAATGAGAGATAGAGTGGAGATTTAAAAAGAGTGGGAAATGAGAGATAGAACGGAGATTTAAAAAGAGTGGGAAATGAGAGATAGAACGGAGATTTAAAAAGAGTGGGAAATGAGAGATAGAACGGAGATTTAAAAAGAGTGGGAAATGAGAGATAGAACGGAGATTTAAAAAGAGTGGGAAATGAGAGATAGAACGGGGATTTAAAAAGAGTGGGAAATGAGAGATAGAGTGGAGATTTAAAAAGAGTGAGAAATGTGAGATGGAGTGGAGATTTAAAAAGAGTGGGAAATGAGAGATAGGGCGGAGATTTAAAAAGAGTGGGAAATGAGAGATAGAGTGGAGATTTAAAAAGAGTGGGTAATGAGAGATAGCGTGGAGATTTAAAAAGAGTGGGAAATGAGAGATAGAAGGGGGATTTAAAAAGAGTGGGAAATGAGAGATAGAGTGGAGATTTAAAAAGAGTGAGAAATGTGAGATGGAGTGGAGATTTAAAAAGAGTGGGAAATGAGAGATAGGGCGGAGATTTAAAAAGAGTGGGAAATGAGAGATAGAGTGGAGATTTAAAAAGAGTGGGTAATGAGAGATAGCGTGGAGATTTAAAAAGAGTGGGAAATGAGAGATAGAACGGGGATTTAAAAAGAGTGGGAAATGAGAGATAGAGTGGAGATTTAAAAAGAGTGAGAAATGTGAGATAGAGTGGAGATTTAAAAAGAGTGAGAAATGTGAGATGGAGTGGAGATTTAAAAAGAGTGGGAAATGAGAGATAGAGCGGAGATTTAAAAAGAGTGAGAAATGTGAGATGGAGTGGAGATTTAAAAAGAGTGGGAAATGAGAGATAGAACGGAGATTTAAAAAGAGTGGGAAATGAGAGATAGGGCGGAGATTTAAAAAGAGTGGGAAATGAGAGATCGAACGGAGATTTAAATAGAGTGGGAAATGAGAGATGGAACGGAGATTTAAAAAGAGTGGGAAATGAGAGATAGAGCGGAGATTTAAAAAGAGTGGGAAATGAGAGATCGAACGGAGATTTAAATAGAGTGGGAAATGAGAGATAGGGCGGAGATTTAAAAAGAGTGGGAAATGAGAGATCGAACGGAGATTTAAAAAGAGTGGGAAATGAGAGATAGGGCGGAGATTTAAAAAGAGTGGGAAATGAGAGATCGAACGGAGATTTAAATAGAGTGGGAAATGAGAGATGGAACGGAGATTTAAAAAGAATGGGAATGAGAGATAGAACGGAGATTTAAAAAGAAAGGGAAATGAGAGATAGAACGGAGATTGAAAAAGAAAGGGAAATGAGAGATAGTACGGAGATTGAAAAAGAGTGGGAAATGAGAGATCGAACGGAGATTTAAATAGAGTGGGAAATGAGAGATGGAACGGAGATTTAAAAAGAATGGGAATGAGAGATAGAACGGAGATTTAAAAAGAAAGGGAAATGAGAGATAGAACGGAGATTGAAAAAGAAAGGGAAATGAGAGATAGAACGGAGATTGAAAAAGAGTGGGAAATGAGAGATCGAGTGGAGATTTTAAAAGATTGGGAAATGAGAGATAGAGTGGAGATTTAAAAAGAGTGGGAAATGAGAGATGGAGCGGAGATTTAAAAAGAGTGGGAAATGAGAGATAGAACGGAGATTTAAAAAGAGTGGGAAATGAGAGATAGAGTGGAGATTTAAAAAGAGTGGGAAATGAGAGATAGAACGGAGATTTAAAAAGAGTGGGAAATGAGAGATAGAACGGAGATTTAAAAAGAGTGGGAAATGAGAGATAGAACGGAGATTTAAAAAGAGTGGGAAATGAGAGATAGAACGGAGATTTAAAAAGAGTGGGAAATGAGAGATAGAACGGGGATTTAAAAAGAGTGGGAAATGAGAGATAGAGTGGAGATTTAAAAAGAGTGAGAAATGTGAGATGGAGTGGAGATTTAAAAAGAGTGGGAAATGAGAGATAGGGCGGAGATTTAAAAAGAGTGGGAAATGAGAGATAGAGTGGAGATTTAAAAAGAGTGGGTAATGAGAGATAGCGTGGAGATTTAAAAAGAGTGGGAAATGAGAGATAGAAGGGGGATTTAAAAAGAGTGGGAAATGAGAGATAGAGTGGAGATTTAAAAAGAGTGAGAAATGTGAGATGGAGTGGAGATTTAAAAAGAGTGGGAAATGAGAGATAGGGCGGAGATTTAAAAAGAGTGGGAAATGAGAGATAGAGTGGAGATTTAAAAAGAGTGGGTAATGAGAGATAGCGTGGAGATTTAAAAAGAGTGGGAAATGAGAGATAGAACGGGGATTTAAAAAGAGTGGGAAATGAGAGATAGAGTGGAGATTTAAAAAGAGTGAGAAATGTGAGATAGAGTGGAGATTTAAAAAGAGTGAGAAATGTGAGATGGAGTGGAGATTTAAAAAGAGTGGGAAATGAGAGATAGAGCGGAGATTTAAAAAGAGTGAGAAATGTGAGATGGAGTGGAGATTTAAAAAGAGTGGGAAATGAGAGATAGAACGGAGATTTAAAAAGAGTGGGAAATGAGAGATAGAACGGGGATTTAAAAAGAGTGGGAAATGAGAGATAGAGCGGAGATTTAAAAAGAGTGAGAAATGTGAGATGGAGTGGAGAATTAAAAAGAGTGGGAAATGAGAGATAGAACGGAGATTTAAAAAGAGTGGGAAATGAGAGATAGAACGGGGATTTAAAAAGAGTGGGAAATGAGAGATAGAATGGAGATTTAAAAAGAGTGAGAAATGTGAGATGGAGTGGAGATTTAAAAAGAGTGGGAAATGAGAGATAGAGTGGAGATTCAAAAAGAGTGAGAAATGAGAGATAGAGTGGAGATTTAAAAAGAGTGAGAAATGAGAGATAGAGTGGAGATTTAAAAAGAGTGGGAAATGAGAGATGGAGTGGAGATTTAAAAAGAGTGAGAAATGAGAGATAGAACGGAGATTTAAAAAGAGTGAGAAATGAGAGATAGAGTGGAGATTTAAAAAGAATGGGAAATGAGAGATAGAGCGGAGATTTAAAAAGAGTGGGAAATGAGAGATAGAACGGAGATTTAAAAAGAGTGGGAAATGAGAGATAGAGTGGAGATTTAAAAAGAGTGAGAAATGAGAGATAGAGCGGAGATTTAAAAAGAGTGAGATTTATTTAGACCATGGGTGGCAGCTGACACCTGTTGTTTGCTATTCCTGCCCATGTGGGAACTTCAGGATACTTCACGTGTACTGGGGGACCATGTGTGTAAGAAGTATCTCCTGCTGCTTGAGCTCAAGCTCAGGGTTTCTGAGCTTGAGGGGCATTTGGAGTCAATGCGGCGCATCAGGGAGGATGAGAGTTTCTCACAGGCAGTGAGAGTTCAGGATAGTAGATGGGTGGCCATCCGGAAGAGTAGGAAGAGGTAGGAATTGCAGGAGTCTTCCACCTTACTCTGCCCACCTCAACAGGACTGGGATCAATGTCCTCACGGGGAGGTTAATTGTGTAATTGGGGTGGGTTTGAACTAAATTGGCAGAAAGATGGGAACCAGAGTATAGAAGTAGAAAAGAGGAATAAGGTGTATAAGGTGGGAAGTGTTGGATCGTACTAAAGAAGGAAGTAGCACTATATTAGATAGGAGCAGACTAAGAAGGACTATGAGGAATATGAAGACAGGCTTATAATGCATCTATGTTAGTGCACAAAGTATGGTGAATAAGGTTGATGAGCTACAAACACAGATAGCTGTGTGGGAATATGATGTCGTGGCAATATTGGAAACGTGGCTGAAAAATGATGAGGACTGGGTGCTTAATGTTCAGGGATACAAAGTGTTCAGAAAAGATAGGGGAGGAAAAGGAGGTGGGGTGGCAGTACTGATTAAGGAAGGCACTGCAGTGTTGGAAAGAGAGGAAGCCTGTGAGTGGGCAAGGACAGAATCCATTTGCTTAGAGTTGAGAAGCAAAAGGGGGATGGTCACACTGCTGGGGGTATTCTATAGGCCTCCAAATAGCAAGAGGAGCAAATCTGCAGGGAAATCACAGAGATAGAATCATAGAATTGTTGCAGCACAGAAGGAGGCCATTTGGCCTGTCATATCCAGGCTGGTTCTCTCACTGAGTCTCACTCCCCTGCCTTCCCATGTAGCCCTACAATATTTTTCTCTTCAGATAATTATACACATCCCTTTTTAAAGCCATGATTGAATCTGCCTCCACCGCACTCTCAGGCAGTGAATTCCAGATCCGAACCACTTGCTGCGTAAAAAGGTTTTACATGTCGCTGTTGCTCCTTTTGCCAAACACCTTAAATCAGTGTCCTCTTCTTTTGAATCCTTCCACCAATGGGAAGTTTTTCCCCATCTACTCTGTTCAGATCCCTCATCAAATCTCCAATCTATCCATATAACTGAAGTTCCTCATCTCTGGAACCATTGTCATAAATCTTTTCTGTACTCTCTCTAATGCCTTCAGATCCTTACTAAAGTGCGGTGCCCAGAATTGGACACAATACTCCAACTGAGACAGAACTAGTGTTTTATACATAACTTCCTTACTTTTGTACTCTAAGCTGCTGTTTATAAAGGCCAGGATCCTGCATGCTTGATTAACTGTTTGCTCAACCTGTCCTACCACCTTCAATGATTTGTGCACATATACCCCCAGGTCCCTCTGCTCCTGCACCCCCTTTAGAATTGTATCCTTTATTTTACATTGTCTCTCCTCATGCTTCCTACCAAAATGTATCACTTCACAATTCTTTGCATTAAATTTTATCTGTCATATGTCTGCCCATTCCACCAGCCTGTCTATGTTCTTTTGATGTTTATCACGATCCTCCTCACAGTTCACAATACTTCCAAGTTTTGTGTCATCCGCAAATTTTGAAGTTATGCCATGTCCTCCTAAGTCTAGGTTATTAATATAGATCAAGAAAAGTGGGGATCCTAACATCGCCCCCTGGGGAATCCCACTAGATACCATCCTCCAGTCTGAAAAACAACCGTTCACCGCTACTCTCTGTTCCCTGACATTTTAGCAAACTTACTATCCATGTTGTTACTGTCCCTTTTATTCCATGGGCTCTAACTTTGCTGACAAGCCTGTCATGTGGCACTTTATCAAATGCCTTTTGGAAATCCATGTACACATCAACTGCATTACCCTCATCAACCCTCTCTATTACCTCATCAAAAAACTCAAGCAAGTTAGTTAAACATGATTTGCCCTTAATTAATCCACATTTGTCCAAGTGACTGTTAATTTTGTCTTGAATTATCTTTTCTAAAAGCTTTCCCACCACCCAGGTTAAATTGACTGACCCATAGCTTCTGGGTTTATCCTCACATGCTTTTATGAACAAGGGAGTAACATTCACAATTCTCCAGTCCTCTGGCACCACACCTCTAAGGAGCAATGGAAGATTATCACATGTGTCTCCACAATTTTCACCCTTAACTTCCTCAGCATCCTCATCTGGTCCTGGTGACTTATCAACTTTATAGCCAGCCTTTCCAATAGCCTCTTTAGCAATCTTTAGCCCATCCAGTGTCTCAGCTACCTCCACTTTCACTATTTGGGCAACATCTTCTTCCTTAGTAAAGACAGACAGATGCAAAATACTCATTTAGCACCTCAGCTATGCCCTCTGCCTCCATGTGTAAATCCCTTTTTAGGTCTCTTATCAGCCCCACTTCTCCTTTTACCACCTTTTTACTATTTATATGCCGGTAGAAGACTTTTGGATTCCCTTTTCTGTTAGCTGCCAGTCTCTTTACATACTGTTTCTTTGCTGCTCTTATTTCTTTTTCATTTCCCCTCTGAACCTTCTATTTTCAGCCTGATTCTCACTCCAGTATCAACCTGACATCTGTTAAATGCACCCTCTTTCAGCTTCACCTTACTCTGTATCTTTTTCGTCATCCAGGGAGCTCTGGATTTGTTTGCCCTACCTTTCCTCCTCGTGGGAATGTACCTTGACTGCCCCCGAACTATCTCCTCTTTAAAGGCAGCCCATTGTTCAGTTACAGTTTTGCCTGTCAATCTTTAATTCCAATTTACCTGGGCCAAATACATTCTCACCCCATTGAAGGTGGTCCTCCCCCAGTTGATTATTTTTCCTCTGGATTGCTCATTGTCCTTTTCCATAGCTAATCTAAACCTAATGATACTATGATCACTGGCCCATAAATGTTCCCCTGCTGACACTTGATCCACTGGTCACACCTGATTCCCTAGAACCAGATCCAGCAAGGCCTCCTTCCTCATTGGACTGAAAACATACTGATATAGAAAATTCTCCTGAACACACTCTAGAAACTCTTGCACCTCTCGGCCCTTTACACTATTACTATCCCAGTGTATATTAGGATAATCAAATTCCCCCATTATAATTACTCTAAAATGCTTGCACCTCTCTGTAATTTCCTTGAAAATTTGTTCCTCTATATCTTTCCCACTAATTGGTGGCCTATAGAATACACCCAGCAATGGAATGGTACCTCTTCTTTCATATCTCTAACTAAATAGATTCTGTCCTTGACTCCTCTCAGACATCCTCTCTCTCCAGCACTGTAATGTTCTCCTTAATTAATACGGCCATTCCTCCCTCCCCTATCTTTCCTGAACATCTTCTATCCAGGAATATTTGCTACCCAGTCCTGCCATTTTTTGAGCCAGGTCTGTTATCGCCACATCGTATTTCCATGTGACTATTTATTTTATTTATTTATTTAGAGATACAGCACTGAAACAGGCCCTTCGGCCCACCGAGTCTGTGCCGAGCAACAAACACCCATTTTATACTAATCCTACATTAACCCCATATTCCCTACCACATCCTCACCTACCGACACTAGGGGTAATTTACAATGGCCAATTTACCTCCCAACCTGCAAGTCATTGGCTGTGGGAGGAAACCGGAGCACCCGGCGGAAACCCACGCAGTCACAGGGAGAACTTGCAAACTCCGCACAGGCAGTACCCAGAACTGAACCCGGGTCACTGGAGTTGTGAGGCTGCAGTGCTAACCACTGCGCCGACTATCTGCTCTTGTAGCTCACCAACCTTATTGACCATACTCTGCATGTTCACAAACATGCACAGTAAACCTAATTTAGACCTCACTGTATTTCCTCCTACTCTGACCACCCCTCCCACCCCCATACCTATTTTCTATTCTAGCGCTATCTGTGTTGCCCAGTTTTCTGTGCACCTTGGTTTTCCTCTATCTTATCTCCTTGTTCCCACACCCCTGTCAAGTTAGTTTAAACCCTCCCCAATAACACTAGCAAAGCATCCCTTAACGACATTGGTCCTGGCTATATTCAGGTGCAACCTGCCCAGCCTGTACAGGTCCCATCATCTCCAGAACTGATCGCAATGTCCCAGGAATCTAAAGCCCTCCCTCCAGCACCATCTTTCCAGCCACTCATTCATCTGCTCTCTCCTCCAATTTCCTCCTAGCACATGGCACTGGGAGTAATCTGGAGATTACTAGCTTTGACGTCCTGCTTGCTGGCTGCTTTTCTAGCTCCTTAAACTCTGCCTGCAGGACTTCATCCCTCTTTCTACCTATGTCATTGGTACCAATATGGACCATCACCACTGGCTGTTCACTCTCCCCGGTCAGGCTGCTCTGCAGCTGCTCAGTGACATCCTTGACCCTGGCAGCAGGGAGGCAACATATCATCCTGGATTCATGACTGCAGCCGCAGAAATACCTGCTTGTTGTCTTAATTATCGAATCCTGTATCATTACTGCTTTTCCACTCTTCGTCCTGCCCCGTTGTCCAGTTACCATGGATTAGGTTCTGGCTGTACACCCCAGAGGATCAGAATACTGGTTCTAGAGTGAGATGCACTCAGGACCTCCTGCACCACCTGCTTGGTCGTCCTTGACTGTCTGGTAGTCACCCATTCCCTCTCTGCCTGTATACTGTTCAGCTGGAACAAAAAGTGTCCTGGAGTTCCCACACAGAACAGGATACGCACTCCATGGGATTGAGCTGCCCTGCCATGCCTCTGTTGTTTAGACTATTAAACATACTACCCGTAGTCCCTCGGGATTGAAAATGACTTGCTTCCATTCCGATATGAAGAGTTCCAACATGGCTGGTAAGTGCAATGTGGGATCTGCAGACTGTGCCACGTGAGGGGCAGGCGGTGCTTGAAGGGTGAGGTAAATGAGTAGTTTGGAGGTTTGTGCGCTCCTTCCGACGCCTCAACTTCGTCTCCGTGTGTTCCCTTGCTGCTTAATTTTAATTTTATCCCCTAGATTTGATTAATTGAATTGATTGTAAATTATCAAATTCGCCTTAGTTGGAGGCTAAATAATTAATCTAGTCTTACATTAAATTTGATTAAATTAGTTTAAACATAATTATATAAAAATAAAGATTCAAAGCTTACTCGACCCAGGTAACTCCTTGTCCTGTGACATCACTTTGCAATATGTGCTATACTATAGAGTGGTGATATTGAGGAACTTTAATTCCCCAAATAACGATTGGGATAATGTTAGGGAAAGGGGCAGCAGCAATTTCTAAAATGTGTTCAGGAGAACTTCCTTCACCAACTAGAAAGGAGGCATTGCTAGATCTGACGCTGGGGAATGAGATGGATCCAGTGTCAGCAGGGGAACACTTGGGTAAGAGTGGTCATCATATCATAAAGTTTAGATTAATGGAGAAGAGCAAAGAACTATCTAAAGTATAACGTCTAAATTGGAAGAGGGCTAACTTCAATGGAAGCAAGACATTTCAATCCCGAGGGACTACCTAAGAGAAGAGTATGTTTAATAGTCTAAAAAATAGAGGCATGAATGGATGAAAGGGGATCTAACCAGGAAAAATGGAACCAAAGAGGGGGACAGGAAAAACTAACAGAACAACAGGTGATCTTTCACAGAATCACAGGATCGTTACAGTGCAGGAGGCCGCCATTCGGCCCATCATGTCTGCACCGGCTCTCCAAAAGAGCAATTCCCTCAGTTCCATTCCCCCACCTTCTTCCCATAACACTGCACATTCTTCCCTTTCATATAACTGTCTAATTCCATTTTGAATGCTTCAAATGAACCTGCCTCCACTACGTTCTCAGGCAGCGCATTCCAGACCTTAACGACTCGCTGCATGAAAAAGTTTTTCCTCATGTCACTTTTGCTTCTCTTACCAAATACTTTAAATCTGTGCCCTCTCATTCTCGATCCTTTCACGAGTTGGAACAGTTTATCGCTATCTACTCTGTCCAGACCCCTTATGATTTTGAATACCTCTATCAAATCACCTCTCAGCATTCTCTTCTCCAAGGAAAACAGTCCGAACTTCTCCAATCTATCTTCAGAACTGAAATTCCTCATCCCTGGAACCATTCACCCAGAGAGCGGGAAACAGCGAGAACGGAGCGGAGCATAAAAAGACCGGGAGACAGCGAGAGTTCACAAGGAGAGCGGAGCAAGAGCATAAAGAGCCCAGGAGAGCGAGCGTGAGAGTGCACTCAGAGAATGGGAAAGAGCGAGAGCAGAGCGGAGCATAAAGAACCCAGGAGAGAGAGTGAAAGTTTACAAGGAGAGTGGGAAACAGCGAGAGCAGAGCGGAGCATAAAGAGACCAGGAGAGAGAGAGAGTGAGAATTCACTCAGAGAGCGGGAAATAACGAGAGCAGAGCATAAAGAACCCGGGAGAGAGAGAGCGAGAGTTCACTCAGAGAGCAGGAAACAGCAAGAGCGAGCGAGAGTTCACTCAGAGAGCAGGAAACAGCGAGAGCGAGCGAGAGTTCACTCAGAGAGCGGGAAACACCGAGAGCGGAACGGAGCATAAAGAGACCGGGAGGGAGAGCGAGAGTTCACTTGGTGAACGGGAAGCACCGAGAGCGGAGCAGAGCATTAAGAGACCAGGACAGAGAAAGAGCAGAAGTTCACTCGGCGAGGGGGGAAAACAGTGACAGCGGAGAGTTCACTCAGAGAGTGGGAAACAGCAAGAGCGGAGCGCAGCATAAAGAGACCGGGAGAGAGAGCGCGAAAGTTCACTCAGAGAGCGGGAAAGAGCAGAGCGGAGCATAAAGAGACCAGGAGAGAGAGCGAGCGAAAGTTCACTTGGGAAGGGGGCAAACAGTGAGAGCGGAGAGTTCACTCAGAGAGCGGGAAACAGATTTGTAAAAGGTAGATTGTGCTTGACTAATCTAATTGAATTTTTTGATGAATGTACTGCAGTTTGATGAAGGGGATGCAGTGGAGGTTGTCTATATATATCTTGAGAAAGTGTTTGACAAAGTTTTAAAAATTTATTCATGGGATGTGGGCATTGCTGGCTAGGCCAGCATTTATTGCCCATCTCTAATTGCCCTTGAGAAGGTGGTGGTGAGTTGCCTTCTTGAACCGCTGCAGTCCATGTGAGGTAGGTACACCCACAGTGCTGTTCGGAAGGGAGTTCCAGGATTTTGACCCAGTGACAGTGAAGGAATGGCAATATAGCTCCAAGTCAGGATGGTGTGTGAATTGGAAGGGAACTTGCAGGTGGTGGTATTCCCATGCACTTGCTTCCCTTGTCCTTCTCGGTGGTAGAGGTCGCGGGTTTCCAAGGTGCTGTTGAAGGAGTCTTGGTGTGTTGCTGCAGTGCATCATGTAGATGGTACACACTGCTGCCACTGTGCATCGGTGGTGGAGGGAGGGAATGTTTGTGGATGGGGTGCCAATCAAGCGGGCTGCTTTGTCCTGGATGGTGTCGAGCTTCTTGAGTGTTGTTGGAGCTGCACCCATCCAGGTAAGTGGAGAGTATTCCATCACACTCCTGACTTGTGCCTTGTAGATTGTGGACAGGCTTTGGGGAGTCAGGAGGTGAGTTACTCGCCGCAGGATTCCTAGCCTCTGACCTGCTCTTGTAGCCACGGTATTTATATGGCTACTCCAGTTCAGTTTCTGGTCAATGGTAGCCCCGAGGATGTTGATAGTGGGGGATTCAGCGATGGTAATGCCGTTGAATGTCAAGGGGAGATGGTTAGATTCTCTCTTGTTGGAGATGGTTATTGCCTGGCACTTGTGTGGCGCGAATGTTACTTGCCACTTATCAGCCCAAGCCTGGATATTGTCCAGGTCTTGCTGCATTTCTACATGGACTGCTTCAGTATCTGAGGAGTGACGAATGGTGCTGAACATTGTCCAATCATCAGCGAACATCCCCACTTCTGACCTTATGATTGAAGGAAGGTCATTGATGAAGCAGCTGAAGATGGTTGGGCGTAAGACACTACCCTGAGGAACTCCTGAAGTGATGTCCTGGAGCTGAGATGATTGACCTCCAACAACCACAACCATCTTCCTTTGCGCTAGGTATGACTCCAGCCAGCGGAGGGTTTTCCCCCTGATTCCCATTGACCTCAGTTTTGCTAGGGCTCCTTGATGCCATACTCGGTCAAATGCTGCTTTGACGTCAAGGGCAGTCACTCTCACCTCACCTCTTCAGTTCAGCTCTTTTGTCCATGTTTGAACCAAGGCTGTAATGAGGTCAGGAGCTGAGTGGCCCTGGCAGAACCCAAACTGAGCGTCACTGAGCAGGTTATTGCTAAGCAAGTGCCACTTAATGGCACTGTTGATGACACCTTCCATCACTATACTGATGATTGAGAGTAGGCTGATGGGGCGGTAATTGGCCGGGTTGGACTTGTCCTGCTTTTTGTGTACAGAACATACCTGGGCCATTTTCCAATTTTCCTTGCTACCCTTCTTAAACAGAGGAACAACATTGGCTATTCTCCAGACCTCTGGGACCTCACCTGTAGCCAATGAGGATGCAAAGATTTCTGTCAAGGCCCCAGCAATTTCTTCCCTTGCCTCCCTCAGTATTCTGGGGTAGATCCCATCAGACCCTGGGGCCTTATCTACCTTAATGCTTTGCAAGACACCCAACACCTCCGCCTTTTTGATAATGAGATGACTGAGACTATCGACACTCGCTTCCCTAGGCTCATCATCCACCAAGTCCTTCTCCTTGGTGAATACTGATGCAAGTCAGTAGGAGGTTACCTTGCCCATGTTTGATCTGATGCCATGAGACTTCATGGGGTCCGGAGGCGATGTTGAGATTCCCAGGGCAACTCCCTCCTGACTGTATACCACTGTGTCGCCACGTCTGCTGGGTCTGTCCTGCCAGTGGGACACGACATACCCGGGGATGGTGATGGCAATGTCTGGTACATTGTCTGTAAGGTATGATTCCGTGAGTATGACTCACATAAAAGTCTGGTTAACAAAACTGAGGCTCATGGAATAGGAGGATCAGTGTATGCTTGGATTTAAAAAATGGCTTCAGAACAGAAAATAATGAGTCACAGCAAATGGTTGTTGTTTAGACTGGAGGATGGTGTTCCCCAAGGGTGAGTGCTGGACCACAGCTTTTTTTGGATATTGGAATACAAAGTAAAATTTCAAAATTTGCTGATGACACCAAACTTGGAGGTGTGGCAGTGAGGATGATACCCAATCGACTGCAACAGGTCATAGATAGGCTCGCAGAATGGGCAGACAAGTGGCAGAGGGAATTTAATGCAGAGAAGTGTGAGGTGATGCATTTTGGGAGAAGGGCTGGGGCGAGGTGATTTAGACTTAATGGCAAAGTTCTCAAGAGTGTTCAGGAACAGAGGGACCTGGGGTTCACTTGCATTTTTCTTTGAAGGCAGCAAGACATATTGAGAGATTAGTTCACAAACCATATGGGATCTTGGGCTTCATAAACAGAGGTAGAAAGTACAAAAGCAGGGAAGTTATGTTGAACCTTTTATCAAGCTCTCTTTCGAGCAAAGGAAATTGTGGGGAGATTTGATAGAGGTATACAAGATTATGACAGGTTTGGATGAGGCAGACAAAAAAAAGTTGATGGTACAAGCAGCAGGGGACACAGATTTAAGATTCTGGGCAAGAGATGCAGTAGGGGTGTAAAGAAGAACCTTTTCACAGAGCGACTGGTGACGACCTAGAACACTGCCTACAAGGATGGTGTAAATGGAGATTGTGAATGATTTCAATAGGAAATTAGATGGGCATATGAGGGAAATACACTTGTAGGGCTAGGGGGGATGAAGCAGGCTAATGTGACTGACTGGATTGCTCTCCAGAGAGCCAGCATGGAATCAATGGGCCGAAAGCCCTCCTTCTGTGCCGGAAAGACTCTCTGACCCTCGCACTGTGACGCAGTGGTGCCTCGCACCCAGACATGCCTCCACATGCACACCACACCAAGAGACACACCAATGCACAACAACACGTTCATACCAACACACTCGGGACACAGAACACTCACAACATGCTTAGGAAACACACAGATACACCTTTACCATTGCACATCAGCATAAGGTGACACACTGAACATGATATACTTTCAATTGGACAAACAAACACACAGACATACACTGAAACATGCCAACATTGAAACACCTGCACTGCAACACAAACTCACACTGTGACCCTGGCGCACACAGACTCACATTGAGACATTCGTGAGCTGCCCCAGCACTCACTGCTGGAACAGAGAAAGGTTGGATCCATCTGTGCCATTCTGTTTCCCTGCTCTGCGTGGTTTGCTGCGAGTCCGCACTGTGAGAAGAGGAAACAAGAGTGAGGGGTAGTTCCAGAAGTTTTAATCATTCAACCTCCACTAACTTTATCTGAGCAGCAATCAAAAATAATAAAAAAGCCTAATACAGCATTGGCCTCTATCTCCAGGGACTGGAATACAAAAGGATAAAGTTATGCTATGATAATATAAAATGCTGGTTAGAGACATTTGGAGTACAGTTTTCAATTGTGGCTATCGCACCCCAAGAAGGATACACAGGCCTTGGAGTAGGTGTGGCATAGATTCACCAGAATCAGACCAGAGCTAAAATTAAAAGGATAGTTTCATAGAAAAGGCTTGTCAAAACCCGAAAACAGAAGAACAAGGGGTAATCTAACAGAGGTGTAAGATGCTAAGGGGATTCGACAGAGGAGACTGCATAGACATATCCAGACACCAGAACAGTTCAGACACATCCAGACACTGCAACAGGGCAGTATAGACACACCCAGACAGACAAAGACAGACACTCGCAAACACCGTGACAGGACAGGTCAGACACAGGCACACCCTGAGACAGAACAGATCAGACACACCAAGACACTGCGACAGCAAAGACACATCAAAACACTGCGACAGTACAGACCCACCCAGGCACTGGGACTGGACAGGACAGACACACCTGGACATCGGGACTGGACAGTATAGGCACACCCAGAAACTGGGACTGGACATTACAGACACATAGGAACAAAAAAAATAGGAGCAGGAATAGGCCATTCGGCCCTTCGAGCCTGCTCCACTATTCATTATGATCATAGTTGATCATCCAACTCAGTAACCTGTTCTCACTTTCTCCCCATACCCTTTGATCCCTTTCGACCCATGAGCTATATCTAACTCCTTCTTGAAAACATATAATGTTTTGGCCTCAACTACTTTCTGTGGTAGCGAATTCCACAGGCTTACCACTCTCTGGGTGAAGAAATTTCTCCTCATCTCAGTCCTGAAAGGTTTACCTCCTATGACCCTGATTCTGGACTCCCCCACCATCGGGAACATCCTTCCTGCATCTACCCTGTCAAGTCCTGTTAGAATTTTATAGGTTTCTATGAGATCCCCCCTCACTCTTCTGAACTCCAGCGAATATAATCCTAACTGACTCAATCTCTCCTCATACATCAGTCCCACCATCCCAGGAATCAGTCTGGTAAACCTTCGCTGCACTCCCTCTATAGCAAGAACATCCTTCCTCAGATAAGGAGACCAAAATTACACACAGTATTCCAGGTGTGGCCTCACCTAGGCCCTGTATAATTGCAGCAAGACATCCCTGCTCCTGTACTCGAATCCTCTCGCTATGAAGACCAACATACCATTTGCCTTTTTTACCACCTATTGGACCCGCATGCTTACCTTCAGCAACTGCTGTATGAGAAAACCCAGGTCCCGTTGCTTATTCCCCTCTCTCAGTTTATAGCTGTTCAGGTCATAATCTGCCTACCTGTTTTTGCTACCAAAGTGGATAACCTCACATTTATCCACATTATACTGCATCTGCCATGCATTTGCCCACTCACTTAACTTGTCCAAATCATAGAAGCCTCTGTGCATCCTCCTCACCAGTCACCCTCCCACCCAGTTTTGTGTCATCTGCAAATTTGGAGATATTACATTTAGTTCCCTCATCTAAATCATTAATATATATTGTGAGTAGCTGGGGTCTTAGCACCAATCCCTGCGGTATCCCACTAGTCACTGCCTGCCATTCGGAAAAAGACCCATTTATCCCTACTCTTTGTTTCCTGTCCGCCAACCAATTTTCTGTCCATCGCAATACACTACCCCCAATCCCATGCACTTTTACTTTTCACGCTAATCTCTTATGTGGGACTTTGTCGAAAGCCTTCTGAAAGTCCAAGTAAACCACATCCACTGGCTCCCCCTCATCAACTCTACTAGTTACATCCTCAAAGAATTCTAGTAGATTTGTCAAGCATGATTTCCCTTTCGTAAATCCATGCTGACCCTGTCCAATTCTACCACTGTTCTCCAAGTGCTGTGCTATAAAATCTTTGATAATGGACTCTAGAATTTTCCCCACTACAGAAGTCAGGCTGACTGGTCTATAATTCCCTGTTTTCTCTCTACCTCCCTTTTTAAATAGTGGGGTTACATTAGCTACCCTCCAATCTGTCGGAACTGTTCCAGAGTCTTTAGAATCTTGGAAGATGACCACCCCAATGCATCCACTATTTCTAGGGCCACTTCCTTAAGTACTCTGGGATGCAGACCATCAGTCTCTGGGGATTTATCGGCCTTCAATCCCATCAATTTCCCCAACACCATTTCTCTACTAATACTGATTTCTTTCAGTTCCTCTCTCTCACTAAGCCCTGTGTTCCCCATTTCTGGTATGATATTTGTGTCCTTCTTTGTGAAGACAGAACCAAAGTGGGTGAGCCATTTCTTTGTTCCCCATAATAAATTCCCCTGTTTCTGACTGCAAGGGACCTACATTTGTCTTCACCAATCTTTTTCTCTTCACATACCGTTAGAAACGCTTTTATATGCCCCGCAAGTTTGCTCTCGTGCTGTATTTTCCCCTTCTTAATCAATCCCTTGGTTCTCCTTTGCTGGATTCTAATCCTCAGGTCTGTTGTTTTTTCTGGCGAATTTATATGCCTCTTCCTTGGATCTAATGCTATCTCTAATTTCCCTTGTAAGCCATGGTTTGGCTACCTTTCCCATTTTACTTTTGCGCCGGACAGGAATAAACAATTGTTGCAGTTCATCCATGCGCTCTTTGAATGTTTGTAATTGCCTTTCCACCGTCATCCCTTTAAGTAACGTTTCCCAATCCATCATAGCCAACTCGCGCCTCAGACCTTCGTAGTTTCCTTTACTAAGATTCAGGACCCTAGTCTTAGAATCAACTATGTCACTCTCCATCTTGATGAAGAATTCTATCATATTATGGTCGCTCATCCCCAAGGGGTCTCGCACAACCAGAATGCCAATTATTCCTCTCTCATGACACAGTACCCAGTCTAGGATGGCCTGTTCTCAAGTTGGTTCCTCAACGTATTGGTCCAGAAAACTATCCCGTACACACTCCAAGAATTCCTCCTCTACGGTATTGTGACTAATTTGATTTGCCCAATCTACATGCAGATGAAAGTCACCCATAATTACAGATGTTCCTTAATCTCATGCATCTCTAATTTCTTGTTTAATGCCATTCCCAACATCACCACTACAGTTTGGGGGTCTATATACAGCCTCCACTGACGTTTTTTTGCCTCTTAGTGTTCCTCAGCTCTACCCATACAGATTCCACATCGTCAGAGCTAATATCTTTCCTCACTATTGCGTTAATCTCCTCTTTAATCAGCAATGGAACTCCACCACCTTTTGCTTTTTGTCTGTCCTTCCTAAATACTGAATACCCCTGGATGTTCGTTTCCCATCCCTAGTCACCTTGCAGCCATGTCTCCGTAATCCCCACTATATCATATCCGTTAACATCTATTTGTGCGATTAATTCACGCACTTTATTGCGAATGCTCCGCACGTTAAGGCACAAAGCCTTAAGGCTTGTCTTTTTAACATTACTTGGCCCATTCCCACAATTTTTCACTGTGGCCCTGTTTGATTCTGGCCCTTGATATCATTGCCTATCACTTTTCTTATTCCCCTTATTGTCTTTTATTCTTGTATTTGATTCCCCCCTCCTCTGACTACTTGCAAATCCCCCTGCCATTTTAGTTTAAACCTTCCCCAACCACTCTAGCAAATACTCCGCCTCGGACTTCAGTCCCGGTCCTGCCCAGGTGTAACCCGTCCAGTTTGTACTGGTCCCACCTCCCCCAGAACGTGTAGAATGTCCCAGGTATCTAAAACCCTTCCCCTCACACCAACTCCTCAGTCACATATTCATCCGATATATCCTGCTATTTCTACTCTGACCAGCACGTGGCACTGGTAGTAATCCTGAGATCACTACCCTTGAGGTCCTACTTTTCAACTTACTTCCTACATTCAGCTTTTAGGACCTCAGCCTTTTTTTTAACCTACGTACACCCAGACAGTACTGAACAGTACAGACACATCCAGACACTGGGACTGGACAGCACAAACACAACTAGACACCAGGTCGGGACAGTACAGACACAACCAGACACAGGGGCTGGACAACACAGACACACCCAGACACTGGGACTGGACAGTACAGACACACCCAGGCCCGAAACTGGACAGTACAGACCCAGACACCGGGACTGGACAGTACAGACACACCCAGACACGGGGACAGTATAGACACACACAGACACCGGGATTGGACAGTACAGACGCACACAGACACCGGGATAGGACAGTATAGACACACCCAGACACCGGGATAGAACAGTATAGACACACCCAGACACCGGGACAGGACAGTACGGACGCACCCAGACTCCAGGACAGGACAGGACAGTGCAGACAGACCCAGATGCCAAGACAGTACAGACACCGCCACACACATCCAGACTCTGAGTCAGTACAGGCACATGCAGACGCTGGGACAGGACAGTACAGACACACCCAGACACCGGGATAGGACAGGAGAGACACACCCAGACACCAGGACTGGACAGTACAGACACAGGGACTGGACAATACAGACACAGGGACTGGACTGTACAGATACACCCAGACACCGGGACTGGACAGTACAGACAAGGGACCGGACAGTACAGACACACCCAAACACTGGGACTGGACAGTCCAGAAACACCCAGACACCGGGACTGGACAGTACAGACAAGGGACCGGACAGTACAGACACACCCAAACACTGGGACTGGACAGTCCAGAAACACCCAGACACCGGGACTGGACAGTACAGACACACCCAGACACTGGGACAGGACAGTGCAGACACATCCAGACACCGGGACAGGACAGTGCAGACACACCCAGACACCGGGACAGGACAATGCAGACACATCCAGACACTGGGACTGGACAGTACAGACACACCCAGACACCGGGACTGGACAGTACAGACGCACCTAGACACCGGGACAGGACAGTACAGACACACCCAGACACCGGGACAGGACAGTGCAGACACACACCCAGACAACGGGAGAGGACTGCATAGGCACTGCCAGACACTACAGGCATACCCAGACACCAGGTCAGCACAGGCCCCCCGAGACACCAGGTCAGTACAGGCCCCCCCAGACACTGGGAGAGTACAAAACAGGCACACCCAGACTCCAGAACCATACAGGCACACACAGCATACAGACAGCAGGACAATATCGGCAGACCCAGATTACAGGTCAGGACAATATAGACCAGGGTGCCCTGAAACACTGTACTGTTGTGTGCAGCCAATTGTTTAAATGTATGGGTCTGTTAAAATTTTTTCCTGGCTGCCCAAACTTGGTAATGGAATTCGGCCTGACATGTGCTCAGACTGCGCAGGATCCTCTGGGTATAGTGTGGCTGATTGAAGCTTGTCGGTTAGCTCAGTTAACTAGACGGCTGGAGTGTGCGAGAGAAAGACTCCAACAGCACAGGTTCAATTCCTGTACCGGCTGTGGTAGTTTATGGAGGCTTGCCTCCTCGCCTTGACCCAAGCTTCAGGAGTGGTGACCCTCAAACTGTATATCGCCAACTGTCTCACTCACGGGGCAAGATGCCCGTGGTCCTTTGGGACTACGGCTAGAACAACAACACTGGCGTAGAAACACGAAAATAAAAGCAAAATACTGCGGATGCTGGAAATCTGAAATAAAAAGAAGAAATGCTGGAAATACTTAGCAGGTCTGGCAGCATCTGTGGAAAGAGAAGCAGAGTTAACGTTTCAGGTCAGTGACCCTTCATCAGAACTAGCAAATAAGAAAGGTTATAAGCAAGTGAGGCGGGGGTAGGGCAAGAGATAACAAAGCAGAAGGTAGACACTTTATCAAACATCAGGAGCGAAATAAAAAATATTGAAGGTGAACAAGGTAAAAGAGACAAACAAAAATCCCGTCGGAGAGAAGAGCAGAATTTGTTCAAGGTAGGCATTCCTGGGGAATGATCGCTGTTCATACGCACTGTCACCAGCAGAGCACTGATCGTATGCACTGTCACCAGCAGAGCACTGATCGTATGCACTGTCACTAGCAGAGCACTGATCGTATGCCCTGTCACTAGCAGAGCACTGATCGTATGCCCTGTCACTAGCAGAGCACTGATCGTATGCACCGTCACTAGCAGAGCACTGATGGTATGCACTGTCACTAGCAGAGCACTGATGGTATGCCCTGTCACTAGCAGAGCACTGATCGTATGCCCTGTCACTAGCAGAGCACTGATCGTATGCACCGTCACTAGCAGAGCACTGATTGTATGCACTGTCACTAGCAGAGCACTGATTGTATGCACTGTCACTAGCAGAGCACTGATTGTATGCACTGTCACTAGCAGAGCACTGATCGTATGCACTGTCACTAGCAGAGCACTGATGGTATGCACTGTCACTAGCAGAGCACTGATCGTATGCACTGTCACTAGCAGAGCACTGATCGTATGCACTGTCACTAGCAGAGCACTGATCGTATGCACCGTCACTAGCAGAGCACTGATCGTATGCACTGTCACTAGCAGAGCACTGATGGTATGCACCGTCACTAGCAGAGCACTGATGGTATGCACTGTCACTAGCAGAGCACTGACTGTATGCCCTGTCACTAGCAGAGCACTGATCGTATGCACTGTCACTAGCAGAGCACTGATCGTATGCACTGTCACTAGCAGAGCACTGATGGTATGCACTGTCACCAGCAGAGCACTGACTGTATACCGTCACTAGCAGAGCACTGATCGTATGCACTGTCACTAGCAGAGCACTGACTGTGTGCACTGTCACCAGCAGAGCACTGATCGTATGCACTGTCACCAGCAGAGCACTGACTGTAAGCCCTGTCACTAGCAGAGCACTGATCGTATGCACTGTCACCAGCAGAGCACTGACTGTATGCCCTGTCACTAGCAGAGCACTGATCGTATGCACTGTCACTAGCACAGCACTGATCGTATGCACTGTCACTAGCAGAGCACTGATCGTATGCACTGTCACTAGCAGAGCACTGACTGTGTGCACTGTCACCAGCAGAGCACTGATCGTATGCACTGTCACCAGCAGGGCACTGACTGTATGCCCTGTCACTAGCAGAGCACTGATCGTATGCACTGTCACTAGCAGAGCACTGATCGTATGCTCTGTCACAGGCAGAGCACTGATCGTATGCACTGTCACAAGCAGAGCACTGATCGTATGCACTGTCACTAGCAGAGCACTGATGGTATGCACTGTCACTAGCAGAGCACTGATGGTATGCACTGTCATCAGCAGAGCACTGACTGTATGCACTGTCACTAGCAGAGCACTGATCGTATGCACTGTCACCAGCAGAGCACTGACTGTATGCCCTGTCACTAGCAGAGCACTGATCGTATGCACTGTCACTAGCACAGCACTGATCGTATGCACTGTCACTAGCAGAGCACTGATCGTATGCACTGTCACTAGCAGAGCACTGACTGTGTGCACTGTCACCAGCAGAGCACTGATCGTATGCACTGTCACCAGCAGGGCACTGACTGTATGCCCTGTCACTAGCAGAGCACTGATCGTATGCACTGTCACTAGCAGAGCACTGATCGTATGCTCTGTCACAGGCAGAGCACTGATCGTATGCACTGTCACAAGCAGAGCACTGATCGTATGCACTGTCACTAGCAGAGCACTGATGGTATGCACTGTCACTAGCAGAGCACTGATGGTATGCACTGTCATCAGCAGAGCACTGACCGTATGCACTGTCACAAGCAGAGCACTGACTGTATGCACTGTCACTAGCAGAGCACTGATCGTATGCACTGTTTGTAGCAGAGCACTGACTGTATGCATTGTCACTAGCAGAGCACTGATGGTATGCACTGTCACAAGCAGAGCACTGACTGTATGCACTGTTTGTAGCAGAGCACTGACTGTATGCATTGTCACGAGCAGAGCACTGACTGTATGCACTGTCACTCGCAGAGCACTGACTGTATGCACTGTCACAAGCAGAGCACTGACTGTATGCACTGTCACTAGCAGAGCACTGACTGTATGCACTGTCACTAGCAGAGCACTGACTGTATGCACTGTCACTCGCAGAGCACTGACTGTATGCACTGTCACAAGCAGAGCACTGACTGTATGCACTGTCACTAGCAGAGCACTGACTGTATGCACTGTCACTAGCAGAGCACTGACTGTATGCACTGTCACTAGCAGAGCACTGACTGTATGCACTGTCACAAGCAGAGCACTGACTGTATGCACTGTCACTGGCAGAGCACTGATCGTATGCACTGTCACTAGCAGAGCACTGATGGTATGCACCGTCACTAGCAGAGCACTGATGGTATGCACTGTCACTAGCAGAGCACTGACTGTATGCCCTGTCACTAGCAGAGCACTGATCGTATGCACTGTCACTAGCAGAGCACTGATCGTATGCACTGTCACTAGCAGAGCACTGATGGTATGCACTGTCACCAGCAGAGCACTGACTGTATACCGTCACTAGCAGAGCACTGATCGTATGCACTGTCACTAGCAGAGCACTGACTGTGTGCACTGTCACCAGCAGAGCACTGATCGTATGCACTGTCACCAGCAGAGCACTGACTGTAAGCCCTGTCACTAGCAGAGCACTGATCGTATGCACTGTCACCAGCAGAGCACTGACTGTATGCCCTGTCACTAGCAGAGCACTGATCGTATGCACTGTCACTAGCACAGCACTGATCGTATGCACTGTCACTAGCAGAGCACTGATCGTATGCACTGTCACTAGCAGAGCACTGACTGTGTGCACTGTCACCAGCAGAGCACTGATCGTATGCACTGTCACCAGCAGGGCACTGACTGTATGCCCTGTCACTAGCAGAGCACTGATCGTATGCACTGTCACTAGCAGAGCACTGATCGTATGCTCTGTCACAGGCAGAGCACTGATCGTATGCACTGTCACAAGCAGAGCACTGATCGTATGCACTGTCACTAGCAGAGCACTGATGGTATGCACTGTCACTAGCAGAGCACTGATGGTATGCACTGTCATCAGCAGAGCACTGACTGTATGCACTGTCACTAGCAGAGCACTGATCGTATGCACTGTCACCAGCAGAGCACTGACTGTATGCCCTGTCACTAGCAGAGCACTGATCGTATGCACTGTCACTAGCACAGCACTGATCGTATGCACTGTCACTAGCAGAGCACTGATCGTATGCACTGTCACTAGCAGAGCACTGACTGTGTGCACTGTCACCAGCAGAGCACTGATCGTATGCACTGTCACCAGCAGGGCACTGACTGTATGCCCTGTCACTAGCAGAGCACTGATCGTATGCACTGTCACTAGCAGAGCACTGATCGTATGCTCTGTCACAGGCAGAGCACTGATCGTATGCACTGTCACAAGCAGAGCACTGATCGTATGCACTGTCACTAGCAGAGCACTGATGGTATGCACTGTCACTAGCAGAGCACTGATGGTATGCACTGTCATCAGCAGAGCACTGACCGTATGCACTGTCACAAGCAGAGCACTGACTGTATGCACTGTCACTAGCAGAGCACTGATCGTATGCACTGTTTGTAGCAGAGCACTGACTGTATGCATTGTCACTAGCAGAGCACTGATGGTATGCACTGTCACAAGCAGAGCACTGACTGTATGCACTGTTTGTAGCAGAGCACTGACTGTATGCATTGTCACGAGCAGAGCACTGACTGTATGCACTGTCACTCGCAGAGCACTGACTGTATGCACTGTCACAAGCAGAGCACTGACTGTATGCACTGTCACTAGCAGAGCACTGACTGTATGCACTGTCACTAGCAGAGCACTGACTGTATGCACTGTCACTAGCAGAGCACTGACTGTATGCACTGTCACAAGCAGAGCACTGACTGTATGCACTGTCACTGGCAGAGCACTGATCGTATGCACTGTCACAAGCAGAGCACTGACTGTTTGCACTGTCACCAGCAGAGCACTGACTGTATGCACTGTCACTCGCAGAGTACTGACTGTATGCACTGTCACAAGCAGAGCACTGACTGTATGCACTGTTTGTAGCAGAGCACTGATCGTATGCCCTGTCACTAGCAGAGCACTGACTGTATGCAGTGTCACTAGCAGAGCACTGATCGTATGCACTGTCACCAGCAGAGCACTGATCGTATGCACTGTCACCAGCAGAGCACTGATCGTATGCACTGTTTGTAGCAGAGCACTGATTGTATGCACTGTCACTAGCAGAGCACTGATCGTATGCACTGTCACCAGCAGAGCACTGATCGTACGCACTGTCACCAGCAGAGCACTGATCGTATGCACTGTTTGTAGCAGAGCACTGATCGTCTGCACTGTCACCAGCAGAGCACTGATCGTCTGCACTGTCACCAGCAGAGCACTGATCGTATGCACTGTCACCAGCAGAGCACTGACTGTATGCACTGTCACTAGCAGAGCACTGATTGTATGCACAGTTACCAGCACAGCACTGATCGTATGCACTGTCACCAGCAGAGCACTGATTGTATGCACTGTCACTAGCAGAGCACTGATCGTATGCACTGTCACTAGCAGAGCACTGATCGTATGCACTGTCACCAGCAGAGCACTGATCGTGTGCCCTGTCACTGGCAGAGCACTGATCGTATGCACTGTCACCGGCAGAGCACTGATCGTATGCACTGTCTCTGGCAGAGCACTGATCGTATGCACTGTCACTAGCAGAGCACTGATCGTATGCACTGTCACCAGCAGAGCACTGATCGTATGCACTGTCACTGGCAGAGCACTGATCGTATGCACTGTCACTGGCAGAGCACTGATCGTATGCACTGTCACTGGCAGAGCACTGATCGTATGCACTGTCACCAGCAGAGCACTGACTGTATGCACTGTCACTAGCAGAGCACTGATCGTATGCACTGTCACTAGCAGAGCACTGATTGTATGCACTGTCACTAGCAGAGCCCTGATTGTATGCACTGTCTCTCGCAGAGCACTGATTGTATGCACTGTCACTGGCAGAGCACTGATGGTATGCACTGTCACTGGCAGAGCACTGATCGTATGCACTGTCACCAGCAGAGCACTGACTGTATGCACTGTCACTGGCAGAGCACTGATCGTATGCACTGTCACCAGCAGAGCACTGATTGAATGCACTGTCACGAGCAGAGCACTGATCGTATGCACTGTCACCAGCACAGCACTGATCGTGTGCACTGTCACTGGCAGAGCACTGATCGTATGCACTGTCACCGGCAGAGCACTTACTGTATGCACTGTCACTAGCAGAGCACTGATTGTATGCACTGTCACTAGCAGAGCACTGATTGTATGCACTGTCACTGGCAGAGCACTGATTGTATGCACTGTCACTAGCAGAGCACTGATTGTATGCACTGTCACTGGCAGAGCTCTGATTGTATGCACTGTCACTAGCAGAGCACTGATTGTATGCACTGTCACTAGCAGAGCACTGATTGTATGCACTGTCACTAGCAGAGCACTGATTGTATGCACTGTCACTGGCAGAGCACTGATTGTATGCACTGTCACTAGCAGAGCACTGATGGTATGCACTGTCACTAGCAGAGCACTGATGGTATGCACTGTCACTAGCAGAGCACTGATGGTATGCACTGTCACTAGCAGAGCACTGATTCTATGCACTGTTTGTAGCAGAGCACTGATGGTATGCACTGTCACGAGCAGAGCACTGATGGTATGCACTGTCACTAGCAGAGCAC
Source organism: Heterodontus francisci (assembly GCF_036365525.1). Taxonomy (NCBI): domain Eukaryota; kingdom Metazoa; phylum Chordata; class Chondrichthyes; order Heterodontiformes; family Heterodontidae; genus Heterodontus; species Heterodontus francisci. Next base: position 746,342 of record NW_027140616.1, read on the forward strand.
TGATTCTATGCACTGTTTGTAGCAGAGCACTGATGGTATGCACTGTCACTAGCAGAGCACTGATTGTATGCACTGTCACTAGCAGAGCACTGATGGTATGCACTGTCACGAGCAGAGCACTGATTGTATGCACTGTCACTGGCAGAGCACTGATGGTATGCACTGTCACTAGCAGAGCACTGATTCTATGCACTGTTTGTAGCAGAGCACTGATGGTATGCACTGTCACTAGCAGAGCACTGATTGTATGCACTGTCACTAGCAGAGCACTGCTCGTATGCACTGTCACTTGCAGAGCACTGATTGTATGCACTGTCACTTGCAGAGCACTGATTGTATGCACTGTCACAAGCAGAGCACTGATGGTATGCACTGTCACTCGCAGAGCACTGATTCTATGCACTGTTTGTAGCAGAGCACTGATGGTATGCACTGTCACTAGCAGAGCACTGACGGTATGCACTGTCACTAGCAGAGCACTGATGGTATGCACAGTCACTAGCAGAGCACGGATGGTATGCACTGTCACTAGCAGAGCACTGATCGTATGCACTGTCACTAGCAGAGCACTGACTGTATGCAGTGTCACTAGCAGAGCACTGATCGTATGCACTGTCACCAGCAGAGCACTGATCGTATGCACTGTCACCAGCAGAGCACTGATCGTATGCACTGTTTGTAGCAGAGCAATGATTGTATGCACTGTCACTAGCAGAGCACTGATCGTATGCACTGTCACCAGCAGAGCACTGATCGTACGCACTGTCACCAGCAGAGCACTGATCGTATGCACTGTTTGTAGCAGAGCACTGATCGTCTGCACTGTCACCAGCAGAGCACTGATCGTCTGCACTGTCACCAGCAGAGCACTGATCGTATGCACTGTCACCAGCAGAGCACTGACTGTATGCACTGTCACTAGCAGAGCACTGATTGTATGCACAGTTACCAGCAGAGCACTGATCGTATGCACTGTCACCAGCAGAGCACTGATTGTATGCACTGTCACTAGCAGAGCACTGATCGTATGCACTGTCACTAGCAGAGCACTGATCGTATGCACTGTCACCAGCAGAGCACTGATCGTGTGCCCTGTCACTGGCAGAGCACTGATCGTATGCACTGTCACCGGCAGAGCACTGATCGTATGCACTGTCTCTGGCAGAGCACTGATCGTATGCACTGTCACTAGCAGAGCACTGATCGTATGCACTGTCACCAGCAGAGCACTGATCGTATGCACTGTCACTGGCAGAGCACTGATCGTATGCACTGTCACTGGCAGAGCACTGATCGTATGCACTGTCACTGGCAGAGCACTGATCGTATGCACTGTCACCAGCAGAGCACTGACTGTATGCACTGTCACTAGCAGAGCACTGATCGTATGCACTGTCACTAGCAGAGCACTGATTGTATGCACTGTCACTAGCAGAGCCCTGATTGTATGCACTGTCTCTCGCAGAGCACTGATTGTATGCACTGTCACTGGCAGAGCACTGATGGTATGCACTGTCACTGGCAGAGCACTGATCGTATGCACTGTCACCAGCAGAGCACTGACTGTATGCACTGTCACTGGCAGAGCACTGATCGTATGCACTGTCACCAGCAGAGCACTGATTGAATGCACTGTCACGAGCAGAGCACTGATCGTATGCACTGTCACCAGCACAGCACTGATCGTGTGCACTGTCACTGGCAGAGCACTGATCGTATGCACTGTCACCGGCAGAGCACTTACTGTATGCACTGTCACTAGCAGAGCACTGATTGTATGCACTGTCACTAGCAGAGCACTGATTGTATGCACTGTCACTGGCAGAGCACTGATTGTATGCACTGTCACTAGCAGAGCACTGATTGTATGCACTGTCACTGGCAGAGCTCTGATTGTATGCACTGTCACTAGCAGAGCACTGATTGTATGCACTGTCACTAGCAGAGCACTGATTGTATGCACTGTCACTAGCAGAGCACTGATTGTATGCACTGTCACTGGCAGAGCACTGATTGTATGCACTGTCACTAGCAGAGCACTGATGGTATGCACTGTCACTAGCAGAGCACTGATGGTATGCACTGTCACTAGCAGAGCACTGATGGTATGCACTGTCACTAGCAGAGCACTGATTCTATGCACTGTTTGTAGCAGAGCACTGATGGTATGCACTGTCACGAGCAGAGCACTGATGGTATGCACTGTCACTAGCAGAGCACTGATTCTATGCACTGTTTGTAGCAGAGCACTGATGGTATGCACTGTCACTAGCAGAGCACTGATTGTATGCACTGTCACTAGCAGAGCACTGATGGTAGGCACTGTCACGAGCAGAGCACTGATTGTATGCACTGTCACTGGCAGAGCACTGATGGTATGCACTGTCACTAGCAGAGCACTGATTCTATGCACTGTTTGTAGCAGAGCACTGATGGTATGCACTGTCACTAGCAGAGCACTGATTGTATGCACTGTCACTAGCAGAGCACTGCTCGTATGCACTGTCACTTGCAGAGCACTGATTGTATGCACTGTCACTTGCAGAGCACTGATTGTATGCACTGTCACAAGCAGAGCACTGATGGTATGCACTGTCACTCGCAGAGCACTGATTCTATGCACTGTTTGTAGCAGAGCACTGATGGTATGCACTGTCACTAGCAGAGCACTGATGGTATGCACTGTCACTAGCAGAGCACTGATGGTATGCACAGTCACTAGCAGAGCACGGATGGTATGCACTGTCACTAGCAGAGCACTGATCGTATGCACTGTCACCAGCAGAGCACTGACTGTATGCACTGTCACTAGCAGAGCACTGATCGTATGCACTGTTTGTAGCAGAGCACTGATCGTATGCCCTGTCACTAGCAGAGCACTGACTGTATGCAGTGTCACTAGCAGAGCACTGATAGTATGCACTGTCACCAGCAGAGCACTGATCGTATGCACTGTTTGTAGCAGAGCACTGATTGTATGCACTGTCACTAGCAGAGCACTGATCGTATGCACTGTCACCAGCAGAGCACTGATCGTACGCACTGTCACGAGCAGAGCACTGATCGTATGCACTGTTTGTAGCAGAGCACTGATCGTCTGCACTGTCACCAGCAGAGCACTGATCGTCTGCACTGTCACCAGCAGAGCACTGATCGTATGCACTGTCACCAGCAGAGCACTGACTGTATGCACTGTCACTAGCAGAGCACTGATCATATGCACTGTTACTAGCAGAGCACTGATCGTATGCACTGTCACCAGCAGAGCACTGATCGTATGCACTGTCACCAGCAGAGCACTGATTGTATGCACTGTCACTAGCAGAGCACTGATCGTATGCACTGTCACTAGCAGAGCACTGATCGTATGCACTGTCACCAGCAGAGCACTGATCGTGTGCACTGTCACTGGCAGAGCACTGATCGTATGCACTGTCACCGGCAGAGCACTGATCGTATGCACTGTCACTGGCAGAGCACTGATCGTATGCACTGTCACTAGCAGAGCACTGATCGTATGCACTGTCACCAGCAGAGCACTGATCGTATGCACTGTCACTGGCAGAGCACTGATCGTATGCACTGTCACTGGCAGAGCACTGATCGTATGCACTGTCACCAGCAGAGCACTGACTGTATGCACTGTCACTAGCAGAGCACTGATTGTATGCACTGTCACTAGCAGAGCACTGATTGTATGCACTGTCTCTCGCAGAGCACTGATTGTATGCACTGTCACTGGCAGAGCACTGATTGTATGCACTGTCACTGGCAGAGCACTGATCGTATGCACTGTCACCAGCAGAGCACTGACTGTATGCACTGTCACTGGCAGAGCACTGATCGTATGCACTGTCACCGGCAGAGCACTGATGGTATGCACTGTCACTAGCAGAGCACTGATGGTATGCACTGTCACTAGCAGAGCACTGATCGTATGCACTGTCACTAGCAGAGCACTGATGGTATGCACTGTCACTGGCAGAGCTCTGATTGTATGCACTGTCACTAGCAGAGCACTGATTGTATGCACTGTCACCAGCAGAGCACTGATCGTATGCACTGTCACCAGCAGAGCACTGATTGTATGCACTGTCACTAGCAGAGCACTGATCGTATGCACTGTCACTAGCAGAGCACTGATCGTATGCACTGTCACCAGCAGAGCACTGATCGTGTGCACTGTCACTGGCAGAGCACTGATCGTATGCACTGTCACCGGCAGAGCACTGATCGTATGCACTGTCACTGGCAGAGCACTGATCGTATGCACTGTCACTAGCAGAGCACCGATCGTATGCACTGTCACCGGCAGAGCACTGATCGTATGCACTGTCACTGGCAGAGCACTGATCGTATGCACTGTCACTGGCAGAGCACTGATCGTATGCACTGTCACCAGCAGAGCACTGACTGTATGCACTGTCACTAGCAGAGCACTGATTGTATGCACTGTCACTAGCAGAGCACTGATTGTATGCACTGTCTCTCGCAGAGCACTGATTGTATGCACTGTCACTGGCAGAGCACTGATCGTATGCACTGTCACCAGCAGAGCACTGACTGTATGCACTGTCACTGGCAGAGCACTGATCGTATGCACTGTCACCAGCAGAGCACTGATGGTATGCACTGTCACTAGCAGAGCACTGATCGTATGCACTGTCTCTCGCAGAGCACTGATTGTATGCACTGTCACTAGCAGAGCACTGATCGTATGCACTGTCACTAGCAGAGCACTGATGGTATGCACTGTCACTAGCAGAGCACTGATTGTATGCACTGTCACTGGCAGAGCTCTGATTGTATGCACTGTCACTAGCAGAGCACTGATTGTATGCACTGTCACTAGCAGAGCACTGATCGCATGCACTGTCACTAGCAGAGCACTGATGGTATGCACTGTCACTAGCAGAGCACTGATTGTATGCACTGTCACTGGCAGAGCACTGATTGTATGCACTGTCACTAGCAGAGCACTGATGGTATGCACTGTCACTAGCAGAGCACTGATGGTATGCACTGTCACTAGCAGAGCACTGATGGTATGCACTGTCACTAGCAGAGCACTGATTCTATGCACTGTTTGTAGCAGAGCACTGCTCGTATGCACTGTCACTTGCAGAGCACTGATTGTATGCACTGTCACTTGCAGAGCACTGATTGTATGCACTGTCACTAGCAGAGCACTGATGGTATGCACTGTCACTAGCAGAGCACTGATCGTATGCACTGTCACTAGCAGAGCACTGATGGTATGCACTGTCACTCGCAGAGCACTGATTCTATGCACTGTTTGTAGCAGAGCACTGATGGTATGCACTGTCACTAGCAGAGCACTGATGGTATGCACTGTCACGAGCAGAGCACTGATTGTATGCACTGTCACTAGCAGAGCACTGATGGTATGCACAGTCACTAGCAGAGCACTGATGGTATGCACTGTCACTAGCAGAGCACTGATCGTATGCACTGTCACTAGCAGAGCACTGATCGCATGCACTGTCACTAGCAGAGCACTGATCGTATGCACTGTCACCAGCAGAGCACTGATTGTATGCACTGTCACTAGCAGAGAACTGATCGTATGCACTGTCACTAGCAGAGCACTGATCGTATGCACTGTCACTAGCAGAGCACTGATTCTATGCACTGTTTGTAGCAGAGCACTGATGGTATGCACTGTCACTAGCAGAGCACTGATTGTATGCACTGTCACTAGCAGAGCACTGCTCGTATGCACTGTCACTTGCAGAGCACTGATTGTATGCACTGTCACTTGCAGAGCACTGATTGTATGCACTGTCACTAGCAGAGCACTGATGGTATGCACTGTCACCAGCAGAGCACTGATCGTATGCACTGTCACTAGCAGAGCACTGATGGTATGCACTGTCACTCGCAGAGCACTGATTCTATGCACTGTTTGTAGCAGAGCACTGATGGTATGCACTGTCACTAGCAGAGCACTGATTGTATGCACTGTCACTAGCAGAGCACTGTTCGTATGCACTGTCACTAGCAGAGCACTGATCGTATGCACTGTCACTAGCAGAGCACTGACTGTGTGCACTGTCACCAGCAGAGCACTGATCGTATGCACTGTCACCAGCAGGGCACTGACTGTATGCCCTGTCACTAGCAGAGCACTGATCATATGCACTGTCACTAGCAGAGCACTGATCGTATGCTCTGTCACAGGCAGAGCACTGATCGTATGCACTGTCACAAGCAGAGCACTGATCGTATGCACTGTCACTAGCAGAGCACTGATGGTATGCACTGTCACTAGCAGAGCACTGATGGTATGCACTGTCATCAGCAGAGCACTGACCGAATGCACTGTCACAAGCAGAGCACTGACTGTATGCACTGTCACTAGCAGAGCACTGATCGTATGCACTGTTTGTAGCAGAGCACTGACTGTATGCATTGTCACTAGCAGAGCACTGATGGTATGCACTGTCACAAGCAGAGCACTGACTGTATGCACTGTTTGTAGCAGAGCACTGACTGTATGCATTGTCACGAGCAGAGCACTGACTGTATGCACTGTCACTCGCAGAGCACTGACTGTATGCACTGTCACAAGCAGAGCACTGACTGTATGCACTGTCACTAGCAGAGCACTGACTGTATGCACTGTCACTAGCAGAGCACTGACTGTATGCACTGTCACTAGCAGAGCACTGACTGTATGCACTGTCACAAGCAGAGCACTGACTGTATGCACTGTCACTGGCAGAGCACTGATCGTATGCACTGTCACAAGCAGAGCACTGACTGTTTGCACTGTCACCAGCAGAGCACTGACTGTATGCACTGTCACTCGCAGAGTATTGACTGTATGCACTGTCACAAGCAGAGCACTGACTGTATGCACTGTCATCAGCATAGCACTGATGGTATGCACTGTCATCAGCAGAGCACTGATTGTATGCACTGTCACTAGCAGAGCACAGACTGTATTCACTGTCACTAGCAAAGCAGTGATGGTATGCACTGTTATCAGCAGAGCACTGATGGTATGCACTGTCACTAGCAGAGCACTGATCGTATGCACTGTCACCAGCAGAGCACTGATCGTATGCACTGTTTGTAGCAGAGCACTGATCGTATGCACTGTCACCAGCAGAGCACTGATCGTACGCACTGTCACTAGCAGATCACTGATCGTATGCACTGTCACCAGCAGAGCACTGTTCGTATGCCCTGTCACTAGCAGAGCACTGACTGTATGCACTGTCACTGGCAGAGCACTGATCGTATGCACTGTCACCAGCAGAGCACTGATCGTATGCAGTGTCACTAGCAGAGCACTGACTGTATGCACTGTTTGTAGCAGAGCACTGATCGTATGCACTGTCACCAGCAGAGCACTGACTGTATGCACTGTCACTAGCAGAGCACTGATCGTATGCACTGTTTGTAGCAGAGCACTGATCGTATGCCCTGTCACTAGCAGAGCACTGACTGTATGCACTGTCACTAGCAGAGCACTGATCGTATGCACTGTCACCAGCAGAGCACTGATCGTACGCACTGTCACCAGCAGAGCACTGATCGTATGCACTGTTTGTAGCAGAGCACTGATTGTATGCACTGTCACTAGCAGAGCACTGATCGTATGCACTGTCACCAGCAGAGCACTGATCGTACGCACTGTCACCAGCAGAGCACTGATCGTATGCACTGTTTGTAGCAGAGCACTGATCGTCTGCACTGTCACCAGCAGAGCACTGATCGTCTGCACTGTCACCAGCAGAGCACTGATCGTATGCACTGTCACCAGCAGAGCACTGACTGTATGCACTGTCACTAGCAGAGCACTGATCGTATGCACTGTTACCAGCAGAGCACTGATCGTATGCACTGTCACCAGCAGAGCACTGATTCTATGCACTGTTTGTAGCAGAGCACTGATGGTATGCACTGTCACTAGCAGAGCACTGATTGTATGCACTGTCACTAGCAGAGCACTGATGGTATGCACTGTCACGAGCAGAGCACTGATTGTATGCACTGTCACTGGCAGAGCACTGATGGTATGCACTGTCACTAGCAGAGCACTGATTCTATGCACTGTTTGTAGCAGAGCACTGATGGTATGCACTGTCACTAGCAGAGCACTGATTGTATGCACTGTCACTAGCAGAGCACTGCTCGTATGCACTGTCACTTGCAGAGCACTGATTGTATGCACTGTCACTTGCAGAGCACTGATTGTATGCACTGTCACAAGCAGAGCACTGATGGTATGCACTGTCACTCGCAGAGCACTGATTCTATGCACTGTTTGTAGCAGAGCACTGATGGTATGCACTGTCACTAGCAGAGCACTGATGGTATGCACTGTCACTAGCAGAGCACTGATGGTATGCACAGTCACTAGCAGAGCACGGATGGTATGCACTGTCACTAGCAGAGCACTGATCGTATGCACTGTCACTAGCAGAGCACTGATCGCATGCACTGTCACTAGCAGAGCACTGACTGTATGCACTGTCACTAGCAGAGCACTGATCGTATGCACTGTCACCAGCAGAGCACTGACTGTATGCACTGTCACTAGCAGAGCACTGATCGTATGCACTGTTTGTAGCAGAGCACTGATCGTATGCCCTGTCACTAGCAGAGCACTGACTGTATGCAGTGTCACTAGCAGAGCACTGATCGTATGCACTGTCACCAGCAGAGCACTGATCGTATGCACTGTTTGTAGCAGAGCACTGATTGTATGCACTGTCACTAGCAGAGCACTGATCGTATACACTGTCACCAGCAGAGCACTGATCGTACGCACTGTCACGAGCAGAGCACTGATCGTATGCACTGTTTGTAGCAGAGCACTGATCGTCTGCACTGTCACCAGCAGAGCACTGATCGTCTGCACTGTCACCAGCAGAGCACTGATCGTATGCACTGTCACCAGCAGAGCACTGACTGTATGCACTGTCACTAGCAGAGCACTGATCATATGCACTGTTACTAGCAGAGCACTGATCGTATGCACTGTCACCAGCAGAGCACTGATCGTATGCACTGTCACCAGCAGAGCACTGATTGTATGCACTGTCACTAGCAGAGCACTGATCGTATGCACTGTCACTAGCAGAGCACTGATCGTATGCACTGTCACCAGCAGAGCACTGATCGTGTGCACTGTCACTGGCAGAGCACTGATCGTATGCACTGTCACCGGCAGAGCACTGATCGTATGCACTGTCACTGGCAGAGCACTGATCGTATGCACTGTCACTAGCAGAGCACTGATCGTATGCACTGTCACCAGCAGAGCACTGATCGTATGCACTGTCACTGGCAGAGCACTGATCGTATGCACTGTCACTGGCAGAGCACTGATCGTATGCACTGTCACCAGCAGAGCACTGACTGTATGCACCGTCACTAGCAGAGCACTGATTGTATGCACTGTCACTAGCAGAGCACTGATTGTATGCACTGTCTCTCGCAGAGCACTGATTGTATGCACTGTCACTGGCAGAGCACTGATTGTATGCACTGTCACTGGCAGAGCACTGATCGTATGCACTGTCACCAGCAGAGCACTGACTGTATGCACTGTCACTGGCAGAGCACTGATCGTATGCACTGTCACCGGCAGAGCACTGATGGTATGCACTGTCACTAGCAGAGCACTGATGGTATGCACTGTCACTAGCAGAGCACTGATCGTATGCACTGTCACTAGCAGAGCACTGATGGTATGCACTGTCACTAGCAGAGCACTGATTGTATGCACTGTCACTGGCAGAGCTCTGATTGTATGCACTGTCACTAGCAGAGCACTGATTGTATGCACTGTCACCAGCAGAGCACTGATCGTATGCACTGTCACCAGCAGAGCACTGATTGTATGCACTGTCACTAGCAGAGCACTGATCGTATGCACTGTCACTAGCAGAGCACTGATCGTATGCACTGTCACCAGCAGAGCACTGATCGTGTGCACTGTCACTGGCAGAGCACTGATCGTATGCACTGTCACCGGCAGAGCACTGATCGTATGCACTGTCACTGGCAGAGCACTGATCGTATGCACTGTCACTAGCAGAGCACCGATCGTATGCACTGTCACCGGCAGAGCACTGATCGTATGCACTGTCACTGGCAGAGCACTGATCGTATGCACTGTCACTGGCAGAGCACTGATCGTATGCACTGTCACCAGCAGAGCACTGACTGTATGCACTGTCACTAGCAGAGCACTGATTGTATGCACTGTCACTAGCAGAGCACTGATTGTATGCACTGTCTCTCGCAGAGCACTGATTGTATGCACTGTCACTGGCAGAGCACTGATCGTATGCACTGTCACCAGCAGAGCACTGACTGTATGCACTGTCACTGGCAGAGCACTGATCGTATGCACTGTCACCAGCAGAGCACTGATGGTATGCACTGTCACTAGCAGAGCACTGATCGTATGCACTGTCTCTCGCAGAGCACTGATTGTATGCACTGTCACTAGCAGAGCACTGATCGTATGCACTGTCACTAGCAGAGCACTGATGGTATGCACTGTCACTAGCAGAGCACTGATTGTATGCACTGTCACTGGCAGAGCTCTGATTGTATGCACTGTCACTAGCAGAGCACTGATTGTATGCACTGTCACTAGCAGAGCACTGATCGCATGCACTGTCACTAGCAGAGCACTGATGGTATGCACTGTCACTAGCAGAGCACTGATTGTATGCACTGTCACTGGCAGAGCACTGATTGTATGCACTGTCACTAGCAGAGCACTGATGGTATGCACTGTCACTAGCAGAGCACTGATGGTATGCACTGTCACTAGCAGAGCACTGATGGTATGCACTGTCACTAGCAGAGCACTGATTCTATGCACTGTTTGTAGCAGAGCACTGCTCGTATGCACTGTCACTTGCAGAGCACTGATTGTATGCACTGTCACTGGCAGAGCACTGATTGTATGCACTGTCACTAGCAGAGCACTGATGGTATGCACTGTCACTAGCAGAGCACTGATCGTATGCACTGTCACTAGCAGAGCACTGATGGTATGCACTGTCACTCGCAGAGCACTGATTCTATGCACTGTTTGTAGCAGAGCACTGATGGTATGCACTGTCACTAGCAGAGCACTGATGGTATGCACTGTCACGAGCAGAGCACTGATTGTATGCACTGTCACTAGCAGAGCACTGATTGTATGCACTGTCACTAGCAGAGCACTGATGGTATGCACAGTCACTAGCAGAGCACTGATGGTATGCACTGTCACTAGCAGAGCACTGATCGTATGCACTGTCACTAGCAGAGCACTGATCGCATGCACTGTCACTAGCAGAGCACTGATCGTATGCACTGTCACCAGCAGAGCACTGATTGTATGCACTGTCACTAGCAGAGAACTGATCGTATGCACTGTCACTAGCAGAGCACTGATCGTATGCACTGTCACTAGCAGAGCACTGATTCTATGCACTGTTTGTAGCAGAGCACTGATGGTATGCACTGTCACTAGCAGAGCACTGATTGTATGCACTGTCACTAGCAGAGCACTGCTCGTATGCACTGTCACTTGCAGAGCACTGATTGTATGCACTGTCACTTGCAGAGCACTGATTGTATGCACTGTCACTAGCAGAGCACTGATGGTATGCACTGTCACTAGCAGAGCACTGATCGTATGCACTGTCACTAGCAGAGCACTGATGGTATGCACTGTCACTCGCAGAGCACTGATTCTATGCACTGTTTGTAGCAGAGCACTGATGGTATGCACTGTCACTAGCAGAGCACTGATTGTATGCACTGTCACTAGCAGAGCACTGTTCGTATGCACTGTCACTAGCAGAGCACTGATCGTATGCACTGTCACTAGCAGAGCACTGACTGTGTGCACTGTCACCAGCAGAGCACTGATCGTATGCACTGTCACCAGCAGGGCACTGACTGTATGCCCTGTCACTAGCAGAGCACTGATCATATGCACTGTCACTAGCAGAGCACTGATCGTATGCTCTGTCACAGGCAGAGCACTGATCGTATGCACTGTCACAAGCAGAGCACTGATCGTATGCACTGTCACTAGCAGAGCACTGATGGTATGCACTGTCACTAGCAGAGCACTGATGGTATGCACTGTCATCAGCAGAGCACTGACCGAATGCACTGTCACAAGCAGAGCACTGACTGTATGCACTGTCACTAGCAGAGCACTGATCGTATGCACTGTTTGTAGCAGAGCACTGACTGTATGCATTGTCACTAGCAGAGCACTGATGGTATGCACTGTCACAAGCAGAGCACTGACTGTATGCACTGTTTGTAGCAGAGCACTGACTGTATGCATTGTCACGAGCAGAGCACTGACTGTATGCACTGTCACTCGCAGAGCACTGACTGTATGCACTGTCACAAGCAGAGCACTGACTGTATGCACTGTCACTAGCAGAGCACTGACTGTATGCACTGTCACTAGCAGAGCACTGACTGTATGCACTGTCACTAGCAGAGCACTGACTGTATGCACTGTCACAAGCAGAGCACTGACTGTATGCACTGTCACTGGCAGAGCACTGATCGTATGCACTGTCACAAGCAGAGCACTGACTGTTTGCACTGTCACCAGCAGAGCACTGACTGTATGCACTGTCACTCGCAGAGTATTGACTGTATGCACTGTCATCAGCATAGCACTGATGGTATGCACTGTCATCAGCAGAGCACTGATTGTATGCACTGTCACTAGCAGAGCACAGACTGTATTCACTGTCACTAGCAAAGCAGTGATGGTATGCACTGTTATCAGCAGAGCACTGATGGTATGCACTGTCACTAGCAGAGCACTGATCGTATGCACTGTCACCAGCAGAGCACTGATCGTATGCACTGTTTGTAGCAGAGCACTGATCGTATGCACTGTCACCAGCAGAGCACTGATCGTACGCACTGTCACTAGCAGATCACTGATCGTATGCACTGTCACCAGCAGAGCACTGTTCGTATGCCCTGTCACTAGCAGAGCACTGACTGTATGCACTGTCACTGGCAGAGCACTGATCGTATGCACTGTCACCAGCAGAGCACTGATCGTATGCAGTGTCACTAGCAGAGCACTGACTGTATGCACTGTTTGTAGCAGAGCACTGATCGTATGCACTGTCACCAGCAGAGCACTGACTGTATGCACTGTCACTAGCAGAGCACTGATCGTATGCACTGTTTGTAGCAGAGCACTGATCGTATGCCCTGTCACTAGCAGAGCACTGACTGTATGCACTGTCACTAGCAGAGCACTGATCGTATGCACTGTCACCAGCAGAGCACTGATCGTACGCACTGTCACCAGCAGAGCACTGATCGTATGCACTGTTTGTAGCAGAGCACTGATTGTATGCACTGTCACTAGCAGAGCACTGATCGTATGCACTGTCACCAGCAGAGCACTGATCGTACGCACTGTCACCAGCAGAGCACTGATCGTATGCACTGTTTGTAGCAGAGCACTGATCGTCTGCACTGTCACCAGCAGAGCACTGATCGTCTGCACTGTCACCAGCAGAGCACTGATCGTATGCACTGTCACCAGCAGAGCACTGACTGTATGCACTGTCACTAGCAGAGCACTGATCGTATGCACTGTTACCAGCAGAGCACTGATCGTATGCACTGTCACCAGCAGAGCACTGATTGTATGCACTGTCACTAGCAGAGCACTGATCGTATGCACTGTCACTAGCAGAGCACTGATCGTATGCACTGTCACCAGCAGAGCACTGATCGTGTGCACTGTCACTGGCAGAGCACTGATCGTATGCACTGTCACCGGCAGAGCACTGATCGTATGCACTGTCTCTGGCAGACCACTGATCGTATGCACTGTCACTAGCAGAGCACTGATCGTATGCACTGTCACTGGCAGAGCACTGATCGTATGCACTGTCACTGGCAGAGCACTGATCGTATGCACTGTCACCAGCAGAGCACTGACTGTATGCACTGTCACTAGCAGAGCACTGATCGTATGCACTGTCACTAGCAGAGCACTGATTGTATGCACTGTCACTAGCAGAGCACTGATTGTATGCACTGTCTCTCGCAGAGCACTGATTGTATGCACTGTCACTGGCAGAGCACTGATTGTATGCACTGTCACTGGCAGAGCACTGATCGTATGCACTGTCACCAGCAGAGCACTGACTGTATGCACTGTCACTGGCAGAGCACTGATCGTATGCACTGTCACCAGCAGAGCACTGATTGAATGCACTGTCACTAGCAGAGCACTGATCGTATGCACTGTCACCAGCACAGCACTGATCGTGTGCACTGTCACTGGCAGAGCACTGATCGTATGCACTGTCACCGGCAGAGCACTTACTGTATGCACTGTCACTGGCAGAGCACTGATTGTATGCACTGTCACTAGCAGAGCACTGATTGTATGCACTGTCACTGGCAGAGCACTGATTGTATGCACTGTCACTAGCAGAGCACTGATTGTATGCACTGTCACTGGCAGAGCTCTGATTGTATGCACTGTCACTAGCAGAGCACTGATTGTATGCACTGTCACTAGCAGAGCACTGATTGTATGCACTGTCACTAGCAGAGCACTGATGGTATGCACTGTCACTAGCAGAGCACTGATGGTATGCACTGTCACTAGCAGAGCACTGATTCTATGCACTGTTTGTAGCAGAGCACTGATGGTATGCACTGTCACGAGCAGAGCACTGATGGTATGCACTGTCACTAGCAGAGCACTGATCGTATGATCTGTCACAGGCAGAGCACTGATCGTATGCACTGTCACAAGCAGAGCACTGATCGTATGCACTGTCACTAGCAGAGCACTGATGGTATGCACTGTCACTAGCAGAGCACTGATGGTATGCACTGTCATCAGCAGAGCACTGACCGTATGCACTGTCACAAGCAGAGCACTGACTGTATGCACTGTCACTAGCAGAGCACTGATCGTATGCACTGTTTGTAGCAGAGCACTGACTGTATGCATTGTCACTAGCAGAGCACTGATTGTATGCACTGTCACAAGCAGAGCACTGACTGTATGCACTGTTTGTAGCAGAGCACTGACTGTATGCATTGTCACGAGCAGAGCACTGACTGTATGCACTGTCACTCGCAGAGCACTGACTGTATGCACTGTCACAAGCAGAGCACTGACTGTATGCACTGTCACTAGCAGAGCACTGACTGTATGCACTGTCACTAGCAGAGCACTGACTGTATGCACTGTCACAAGCAGAGCACTGACTGTATGCACTGTCACTGGCAGAGCACTGATCGTATGCACTGTCACAAGCAGAGCACTGACTGTTTGCACTGTCACCAGCAGAGCACTGACTGTATGCACTGTCACTCGCAGAGTACTGACTGTATGCACTGTCACAAGCAGAGCACTGACTGTATGCACTGTCATCAGCAGAGCACTGATGGTATGCACTGTCATCAGCAGAGCACTGATTGTATGCACTGTCACTAGCAGAGCACAGACTGTATTCACTGTCACTAGCAGAGCAGTGATGGTATGCACTGTTATCAGCAGAGCACTGATGGTATGCACTGTCACTAGCAGAGCACTGATCGTATGCACTGTCACCAGCAGAGCACTGATTGTATGCACTGTCACTAGCAGAGCACTGATTGTATGCACTGTCACTGGCAGAGCTCTGATGGTATGCACTGTTATCAGCAGAGCACTGATCGTATGCACTGTCACTAGCAGAGCACTGATCGTATGCACTGTTTGTAGCAGAGCACTGATCGTATGCACTGTCACCAGCAGAGCACTGATCGTACGCACTGTCACTAGCAGATCACTGATCGTATGCACTGTCACCAGCAGAGCACTGTTCGTATGCCCTGTCACTAGCAGAGCACTGACTGTATGCACTGTCACTGGCAGAGCACTGATCGTATGCACTGTCACCAGCAGAGCACTGATCGTATGCAGTGTCACTAGCAGAGCACTGACTGTATGCACTGTTTGTAGCAGAGCACTGATCGTATGCACTGTCACCAGCAGAGCACTGACTGTATGCACTGTCACTAGCAGAGCACTGATCGTATGCACTGTTTGTAGCAGAGCACTGATCGTATGCCCTGTCACTAGCAGAGCACTGACTGTATGCAGTGTCACTAGCAGAGCACTGATCGTATGCACTGTCACCAGCAGAGCACTGATCGTACGCACTGTCACCAGCAGAGCACTGATCGTATGCACTGTTTGTAGCAGAGCACTGATTGTATGCACTGTCACTAGCAGAGCACTGATCGTATGCACTGTCACCAGCAGAGCACTGATCGTACGCACTGTCACCAGCAGAGCACTGATCGTATGCACTGTTTGTAGCAGAGCACTGATCGTCTGCACTGTCACCAGCAGAGCACTGATCGTCTGCACTGTCACCAGCAGAGCACTGATCGTATGCACTGTCACCAGCAGAGCACTGACTGTATGCACTGTCACTAGCAGAGCACTGATCGTATGCACTGTTACCAGCAGAGCACTGATCGTATGCACTGTCACCAGCAGAGCACTGATTGTATGCACTGTCACTAGCAGAGCACTGATCGTATGCACTGTCACGAGCAGAGCACTGATCGTATGCACTGTCACCAGCAGAGCACTGATCGTGTGCACTGTCACTGGCAGACCACTGATCGTATGCACTGTCACTAGCAGAGCACTGATCGTATGCACTGTCACCAGCAGAGCACTGATCGTATGCACTGTCACTGGCAGAGCACTGATCGTATGCACTGTCACTGGCAGAGCACTGATCGTATGCACTGTCACCAGCAGAGCACTGACTGTATGCACTGTCACTAGCAGAGCACTGATCGTATGCACTGTCACTAGCAGAGCACTGATTGTATGCACTGTCACTAGCAGAGCACTGATTGTATGCACTGTCTCTCGCAGAGCACTGATTGTATGCACTGTCACTGGCAGAGCACTGATTGTATGCACTGTCACTGGCAGAGCACTGATCGTATGCACTGTCACCAGCAGAGCACTGACTGTATGCACTGTCACTGGCAGAGCACTGATCGTATGCACTGTCACCAGCAGAGCACTGATTGAATGCACTGTCACTAGCAGAGCACTGATCGTATGCACTGTCACCAGCACAGCACTGATCGTGTGCACTGTCACTGGCAGAGCACTGATCGTATGCACTGTCACCGGCAGAGCACTTACTGTATGCACTGTCACTGGCAGAGCACTGATTGTATGCACTGTCACTAGCAGAGCACTGATTGTATGCACTGTCACTGGCAGAGCACTGATTGTATGCACTGTCACTAGCAGAGCACTGATTGTATGCACTGTCACTGGCAGAGCTCTGATTGTATGCACTGTCACTAGCAGAGCACTGATTGTATGCACTGTCACTAGCAGAGCACTGATTGTATGCACTGTCACTAGCAGAGCACTGATGGTATGCACTGTCACGAGCAGAGCACTGATGGTATGCACTGTCACTAGCAGAGCACTGATTCTATGCACTGTTTGTAGCAGAGCACTGATGGTATGCACTGTCACTAGCAGAGCACTGATTGTATGCACTGTCACTAGCAGAGCACTGATGGTATGCACTGTCACGAGCAGAGCACTGATTGTATGCACTGTCACTGGCAGAGCACTGATGGTATGCACTGTCACTAGCAGAGCACTGATTCTATGCACTGTTTGTAGCAGAGCACTGATGGTATGCACTGTCACTAGCAGAGCACTGATTGTATGCACTGTCACTAGCAGAGCACTGCTCGTATGCACTGTCACTTGCAGAGCACTGATTGTATGCACTGTCACTTGCAGAGCACTGATTGTATGCACTGTCACTAGCAGAGCACTGATGGTATGCACTGTCACTAGCAGAGCACTGATCGTATGCACTGTCACTAGCAGAGCACTGATGGTATGCACTGTCACTCGCAGAGCACTGATTCTATGCACTGTTTGTAGCAGAGCACTGATGGTATGCACTGTCACTAGCAGAGCACTGATGGTATGCACTGTCACTAGCAGAGCACTGATTGTATGCACTGTCACTAGCAGAGCACTGATGGTATGCACAGTCACTAGCAGAGCACTGATGGTATGCACTGTCACTAGCAGAGCACTGATCGTATGCACTGTCACTAGCAGAGCACCGATCGCATGCACTGTCACTAGCAGAGCACTGACTGTATGCACTGTCACTAGCAGAGCACTGATCGTATGCAATGTCACCAGCAGAGCACTGACTGTATGCACTGTTTGTAGCAGAGCACTGATCGTATGCACTGTCATCAGCAGAGCACTGATTGTATGCAGTGTCACTAGCAGAGCACTGATTGTATGCACTGTCACTAGCAGAGCACTGATTGTATGCAGTGTCACTAGCAGAGCACTGATCGTATGCACTGTCACCAGCAGAGCACTGATCGTACGCACTGTCACCAGCAGAGCACTGATCGTATGCACTGTTTGTAGCAGAGCACTGATTGTATGCACTGTCACTAGCAGAGCACTGATCGTATGCACTGTCACCAGCAGAGCACTGATCGTACGCACTGTCACCAGCAGAGCACTGATCGTATGCACTGTTTGTAGCAGAGCACTGATCGTCTGCACTGTCACCAGCAGAGCACTGATCGTCTGCACTGTCACCAGCAGAGCACTGATTGTATGCACTGTCACCAGCAGAGCACTGACTGTATGCACTGTCACTAGCAGAGCACTGATCGTATGCACTGTTACTAGCAGAGCACTGATCGTATGCACTGTCACCAGCAGAGCACTGATCGTATGCACTGTCACCAGCAGAGCACTGATTGTATGCACTGTCACTAGCAGAGCACTGATCGTATGCACTGTAACTAGCAAGGCACTGATCGTATGCACTGTCACCAGCAGAGCACTGATCGTGTGCACTGTCACTGGCAGAGCACTGATCGTATGCACTGTCACTGGCAGAGCACTGATCGTATGCACTGTCACCGGCAGAGCACTGATCGTATGCACTGTCACTGGCAGAGCACTGATCGTATGCACTGTCACTAGCAGAGCACTGATCGTATGCACTGTCACCAGCAGAGCACTGATCGTATGCACTGTCACTGGCAGAGCACTGATCGTATGCACTGTCACTGGCAGAGCACTGATCGTATGCACTGTCACCAGCAGAGCACTGACTGTATGCACCGTCACTAGCAGAGCACTGATTGTATGCACTGTCACTAGCAGAGCACTGATTGTATGCACTGTCTCTCGCAGAGCACTGATTGTATGCACTGTCACTGGCAGAGCACTGATTGTATGCACTGTCACTGGCAGAGCACTGATCGTATGCACTGTCACCAGCAGAGCACTGACTGTATGCACTGTCACTGGCAGAGCACTGATCGTATGCACTGTCACCGGCAGAGCACTGATGGTATGCACTGTCACTAGCAGAGCACTGATGGTATGCACTGTCACTAGCAGAGCACTGATCGTATGCACTGTCACTAGCAGAGCACTGATGGTATGCACTGTCACTAGCAGAGCACTGATTGTATGCACTGTCACTGGCAGAGCTCTGATTGTATGCACTGTCACTAGCAGAGCACTGATTGTATGCACTGTCACCAGCAGAGCACTGATCGTATGCACTGTCACCAGCAGAGCACTGATTGTATGCACTGTCACTAGCAGAGCACTGATCGTATGCACTGTCACTAGCAGAGCACTGATCGTATGCACTGTCACCAGCAGAGCACTGATCGTGTGCACTGTCACTGGCAGAGCACTGATCGTATGCACTGTCACCGGCAGAGCACTGATCGTATGCACTGTCACTGGCAGAGCACTGATCGTATGCACTGTCACTAGCAGAGCACCGATCGTATGCACTGTCACCGGCAGAGCACTGATCGTATGCACTGTCACTGGCAGAGCACTGATCGTATGCACTGTCACTGGCAGAGCACTGATCGTATGCACTGTCACCAGCAGAGCACTGACTGTATGCACTGTCACTAGCAGAGCACTGATTGTATGCACTGTCACTAGCAGAGCACTGATTGTATGCACTGTCTCTCGCAGAGCACTGATTGTATGCACTGTCACTGGCAGAGCACTGATCGTATGCACTGTCACCAGCAGAGCACTGACTGTATGCACTGTCACTGGCAGAGCACTGATCGTATGCACTGTCACCAGCAGAGCACTGATGGTATGCACTGTCACTAGCAGAGCACTGATCGTATGCACTGTCTCTCGCAGAGCACTGATTGTATGCACTGTCACTAGCAGAGCACTGATCGTATGCACTGTCACTAGCAGAGCACTGATGGTATGCACTGTCACTAGCAGAGCACTGATTGTATGCACTGTCACTGGCAGAGCTCTGATTGTATGCACTGTCACTAGCAGAGCACTGATTGTATGCACTGTCACTAGCAGAGCACTGATCGCATGCACTGTCACTAGCAGAGCACTGATGGTATGCACTGTCACTAGCAGAGCACTGATTGTATGCACTGTCACTGGCAGAGCACTGATTGTATGCACTGTCACTAGCAGAGCACTGATGGTATGCACTGTCACTAGCAGAGCACTGATGGTATGCACTGTCACTAGCAGAGCACTGATGGTATGCACTGTCACTAGCAGAGCACTGATTCTATGCACTGTTTGTAGCAGAGCACTGCTCGTATGCACTGTCACTTGCAGAGCACTGATTGTATGCACTGTCACTGGCAGAGCACTGATTGTATGCACTGTCACTAGCAGAGCACTGATGGTATGCACTGTCACTAGCAGAGCACTGATCGTATGCACTGTCACTAGCAGAGCACTGATGGTATGCACTGTCACTCGCAGAGCACTGATTCTATGCACTGTTTGTAGCAGAGCACTGATGGTATGCACTGTCACTAGCAGAGCACTGATGGTATGCACTGTCACGAGCAGAGCACTGATTGTATGCACTGTCACTAGCAGAGCACTGATTGTATGCACTGTCACTAGCAGAGCACTGATGGTATGCACAGTCACTAGCAGAGCACTGATGGTATGCACTGTCACTAGCAGAGCACTGATCGTATGCACTGTCACTAGCAGAGCACTGATCGCATGCACTGTCACTAGCAGAGCACTGATCGTATGCACTGTCACCAGCAGAGCACTGATTGTATGCACTGTCACTAGCAGAGAACTGATCGTATGCACTGTCACTAGCAGAGCACTGATCGTATGCACTGTCACTAGCAGAGCACTGATTCTATGCACTGTTTGTAGCAGAGCACTGATGGTATGCACTGTCACTAGCAGAGCACTGATTGTATGCACTGTCACTAGCAGAGCACTGCTCGTATGCACTGTCACTTGCAGAGCACTGATTGTATGCACTGTCACTTGCAGAGCACTGATTGTATGCACTGTCACTAGCAGAG
The DNA here is from genome assembly GCF_036365525.1 of Heterodontus francisci. Classification (NCBI taxonomy): domain Eukaryota; kingdom Metazoa; phylum Chordata; class Chondrichthyes; order Heterodontiformes; family Heterodontidae; genus Heterodontus; species Heterodontus francisci. The sequence continues at coordinate 767,789 of NW_027140616.1, forward strand.
CACTGATGGTATGCACTGTCACTAGCAGAGCACTGATCGTATGCACTGTCACTAGCAGAGCACTGATGGTATGCACTGTCACTCGCAGAGCACTGATTCTATGCACTGTTTGTAGCAGAGCACTGATGGTATGCACTGTCACTAGCAGAGCACTGATTGTATGCACTGTCACTAGCAGAGCACTGTTCGTATGCACTGTCACTAGCAGAGCACTGATCGTATGCACTGTCACTAGCAGAGCACTGACTGTGTGCACTGTCACCAGCAGAGCACTGATCGTATGCACTGTCACCAGCAGGGCACTGACTGTATGCCCTGTCACTAGCAGAGCACTGATCATATGCACTGTCACTAGCAGAGCACTGATCGTATGCTCTGTCACAGGCAGAGCACTGATCGTATGCACTGTCACAAGCAGAGCACTGATCGTATGCACTGTCACTAGCAGAGCACTGATGGTATGCACTGTCACTAGCAGAGCACTGATGGTATGCACTGTCATCAGCAGAGCACTGACCGAATGCACTGTCACAAGCAGAGCACTGACTGTATGCACTGTCACTAGCAGAGCACTGATCGTATGCACTGTTTGTAGCAGAGCACTGACTGTATGCATTGTCACTAGCAGAGCACTGATGGTATGCACTGTCACAAGCAGAGCACTGACTGTATGCACTGTTTGTAGCAGAGCACTGACTGTATGCATTGTCACGAGCAGAGCACTGACTGTATGCACTGTCACTCGCAGAGCACTGACTGTATGCACTGTCACAAGCAGAGCACTGACTGTATGCACTGTCACTAGCAGAGCACTGACTGTATGCACTGTCACTAGCAGAGCACTGACTGTATGCACTGTCACTAGCAGAGCACTGACTGTATGCACTGTCACAAGCAGAGCACTGACTGTATGCACTGTCACTGGCAGAGCACTGATCGTATGCACTGTCACAAGCAGAGCACTGACTGTTTGCACTGTCACCAGCAGAGCACTGACTGTATGCACTGTCACTCGCAGAGTATTGACTGTATGCACTGTCATCAGCATAGCACTGATGGTATGCACTGTCATCAGCAGAGCACTGATTGTATGCACTGTCACTAGCAGAGCACAGACTGTATTCACTGTCACTAGCAAAGCAGTGATGGTATGCACTGTTATCAGCAGAGCACTGATGGTATGCACTGTCACTAGCAGAGCACTGATCGTATGCACTGTCACCAGCAGAGCACTGATCGTATGCACTGTTTGTAGCAGAGCATTGATCGTATGCACTGTCACCAGCAGAGCACTGATCGTACGCACTGTCACTAGCAGATCACTGATCGTATGCACTGTCACCAGCAGAGCACTGTTCGTATGCCCTGTCACTAGCAGAGCACTGACTGTATGCACTGTCACTGGCAGAGCACTGATCGTATGCACTGTCACCAGCAGAGCACTGATCGTATGCAGTGTCACTAGCAGAGCACTGACTGTATGCACTGTTTGTAGCAGAGCACTGATCGTATGCACTGTCACCAGCAGAGCACTGACTGTATGCACTGTCACTAGCAGAGCACTGATCGTATGCACTGTTTGTAGCAGAGCACTGATCGTATGCCCTGTCACTAGCAGAGCACTGACTGTATGCACTGTCACTAGCAGAGCACTGATCGTATGCACTGTCACCAGCAGAGCACTGATCGTACGCACTGTCACCAGCAGAGCACTGATCGTATGCACTGTTTGTAGCAGAGCACTGATTGTATGCACTGTCACTAGCAGAGCACTGATCGTATGCACTGTCACCAGCAGAGCACTGATCGTACGCACTGTCACCAGCAGAGCACTGATCGTATGCACTGTTTGTAGCAGAGCACTGATCGTCTGCACTGTCACCAGCAGAGCACTGATCGTCTGCACTGTCACCAGCAGAGCACTGATCGTATGCACTGTCACCAGCAGAGCACTGACTGTATGCACTGTCACTAGCAGAGCACTGATCGTATGCACTGTTACCAGCAGAGCACTGATCGTATGCACTGTCACCAGCAGAGCACTGATTGTATGCACTGTCACTAGCAGAGCACTGATCGTATGCACTGTCACTAGCAGAGCACTGATCGTATGCACTGTCACCAGCAGAGCACTGATCGTGTGCACTGTCACTGGCAGAGCACTGATCGTATGCACTGTCACCGGCAGAGCACTGATCGTATGCACTGTCTCTGGCAGACCACTGATCGTATGCACTGTCACTAGCAGAGCACTGATCGTATGCACTGTCACTGGCAGAGCACTGATCGTATGCACTGTCACTGGCAGAGCACTGATCGTATGCACTGTCACCAGCAGAGCACTGACTGTATGCACTGTCACTAGCAGAGCACTGATCGTATGCACTGTCACTAGCAGAGCACTGATTGTATGCACTGTCACTAGCAGAGCACTGATTGTATGCACTGTCTCTCGCAGAGCACTGATTGTATGCACTGTCACTGGCAGAGCACTGATTGTATGCACTGTCACTGGCAGAGCACTGATCGTATGCACTGTCACCAGCAGAGCACTGACTGTATGCACTGTCACTGGCAGAGCACTGATCGTATGCACTGTCACCAGCAGAGCACTGATTGAATGCACTGTCACTAGCAGAGCACTGATCGTATGCACTGTCACCAGCACAGCACTGATCGTGTGCACTGTCACTGGCAGAGCACTGATCGTATGCACTGTCACCGGCAGAGCACTTACTGTATGCACTGTCACTGGCAGAGCACTGATTGTATGCACTGTCACTAGCAGAGCACTGATTGTATGCACTGTCACTGGCAGAGCACTGATTGTATGCACTGTCACTAGCAGAGCACTGATTGTATGCACTGTCACTGGCAGAGCTCTGATTGTATGCACTGTCACTAGCAGAGCACTGATTGTATGCACTGTCACTAGCAGAGCACTGATTGTATGCACTGTCACTAGCAGAGCACTGATGGTATGCACTGTCACTAGCAGAGCACTGATGGTATGCACTGTCACTAGCAGAGCACTGATTCTATGCACTGTTTGTAGCAGAGCACTGATGGTATGCACTGTCACGAGCAGAGCACTGATGGTATGCACTGTCACTAGCAGAGCACTGATCGTATGATCTGTCACAGGCAGAGCACTGATCGTATGCACTGTCACAAGCAGAGCACTGATCGTATGCACTGTCACTAGCAGAGCACTGATGGTATGCACTGTCACTAGCAGAGCACTGATGGTATGCACTGTCATCAGCAGAGCACTGACCGTATGCACTGTCACAAGCAGAGCACTGACTGTATGCACTGTCACTAGCAGAGCACTGATCGTATGCACTGTTTGTAGCAGAGCACTGACTGTATGCATTGTCACTAGCAGAGCACTGATTGTATGCACTGTCACAAGCAGAGCACTGACTGTATGCACTGTTTGTAGCAGAGCACTGACTGTATGCATTGTCACGAGCAGAGCACTGACTGTATGCACTGTCACTCGCAGAGCACTGACTGTATGCACTGTCACAAGCAGAGCACTGACTGTATGCACTGTCACTAGCAGAGCACTGACTGTATGCACTGTCACTAGCAGAGCACTGACTGTATGCACTGTCACAAGCAGAGCACTGACTGTATGCACTGTCACTGGCAGAGCACTGATCGTATGCACTGTCACAAGCAGAGCACTGACTGTTTGCACTGTCACCAGCAGAGCACTGACTGTATGCACTGTCACTCGCAGAGTACTGACTGTATGCACTGTCACAAGCAGAGCACTGACTGTATGCACTGTCATCAGCAGAGCACTGATGGTATGCACTGTCATCAGCAGAGCACTGATTGTATGCACTGTCACTAGCAGAGCACAGACTGTATTCACTGTCACTAGCAGAGCAGTGATGGTATGCACTGTTATCAGCAGAGCACTGATGGTATGCACTGTCACTAGCAGAGCACTGATCGTATGCACTGTCACCAGCAGAGCACTGATTGTATGCACTGTCACTAGCAGAGCACTGATTGTATGCACTGTCACTGGCAGAGCTCTGATGGTATGCACTGTTATCAGCAGAGCACTGATCGTATGCACTGTCACTAGCAGAGCACTGATCGTATGCACTGTTTGTAGCAGAGCACTGATCGTATGCACTGTCACCAGCAGAGCACTGATCGTACGCACTGTCACTAGCAGATCACTGATCGTATGCACTGTCACCAGCAGAGCACTGTTCGTATGCCCTGTCACTAGCAGAGCACTGACTGTATGCACTGTCACTGGCAGAGCACTGATCGTATGCACTGTCACCAGCAGAGCACTGATCGTATGCAGTGTCACTAGCAGAGCACTGACTGTATGCACTGTTTGTAGCAGAGCACTGATCGTATGCACTGTCACCAGCAGAGCACTGACTGTATGCACTGTCACTAGCAGAGCACTGATCGTATGCACTGTTTGTAGCAGAGCACTGATCGTATGCCCTGTCACTAGCAGAGCACTGACTGTATGCAGTGTCACTAGCAGAGCACTGATCGTATGCACTGTCACCAGCAGAGCACTGATCGTACGCACTGTCACCAGCAGAGCACTGATCGTATGCACTGTTTGTAGCAGAGCACTGATTGTATGCACTGTCACTAGCAGAGCACTGATCGTATGCACTGTCACCAGCAGAGCACTGATCGTACGCACTGTCACCAGCAGAGCACTGATCGTATGCACTGTTTGTAGCAGAGCACTGATCGTCTGCACTGTCACCAGCAGAGCACTGATCGTCTGCACTGTCACCAGCAGAGCACTGATCGTATGCACTGTCACCAGCAGAGCACTGACTGTATGCACTGTCACTAGCAGAGCACTGATCGTATGCACTGTTACCAGCAGAGCACTGATCGTATGCACTGTCACCAGCAGAGCACTGATTGTATGCACTGTCACTAGCAGAGCACTGATCGTATGCACTGTCACGAGCAGAGCACTGATCGTATGCACTGTCACCAGCAGAGCACTGATCGTGTGCACTGTCACTGGCAGACCACTGATCGTATGCACTGTCACTAGCAGAGCACTGATCGTATGCACTGTCACCAGCAGAGCACTGATCGTATGCACTGTCACTGGCAGAGCACTGATCGTATGCACTGTCACTGGCAGAGCACTGATCGTATGCACTGTCACCAGCAGAGCACTGACTGTATGCACTGTCACTAGCAGAGCACTGATCGTATGCACTGTCACTAGCAGAGCACTGATTGTATGCACTGTCACTAGCAGAGCACTGATTGTATGCACTGTCTCTCGCAGAGCACTGATTGTATGCACTGTCACTGGCAGAGCACTGATTGTATGCACTGTCACTGGCAGAGCACTGATCGTATGCACTGTCACCAGCAGAGCACTGACTGTATGCACTGTCACTGGCAGAGCACTGATCGTATGCACTGTCACCAGCAGAGCACTGATTGAATGCACTGTCACTAGCAGAGCACTGATCGTATGCACTGTCACCAGCACAGCACTGATCGTGTGCACTGTCACTGGCAGAGCACTGATCGTATGCACTGTCACCGGCAGAGCACTTACTGTATGCACTGTCACTGGCAGAGCACTGATTGTATGCACTGTCACTAGCAGAGCACTGATTGTATGCACTGTCACTGGCAGAGCACTGATTGTATGCACTGTCACTAGCAGAGCACTGATTGTATGCACTGTCACTGGCAGAGCTCTGATTGTATGCACTGTCACTAGCAGAGCACTGATTGTATGCACTGTCACTAGCAGAGCACTGATTGTATGCACTGTCACTAGCAGAGCACTGATGGTATGCACTGTCACGAGCAGAGCACTGATGGTATGCACTGTCACTAGCAGAGCACTGATTCTATGCACTGTTTGTAGCAGAGCACTGATGGTATGCACTGTCACTAGCAGAGCACTGATTGTATGCACTGTCACTAGCAGAGCACTGATGGTATGCACTGTCACGAGCAGAGCACTGATTGTATGCACTGTCACTGGCAGAGCACTGATGGTATGCACTGTCACTAGCAGAGCACTGATTCTATGCACTGTTTGTAGCAGAGCACTGATGGTATGCACTGTCACTAGCAGAGCACTGATTGTATGCACTGTCACTAGCAGAGCACTGCTCGTATGCACTGTCACTTGCAGAGCACTGATTGTATGCACTGTCACTTGCAGAGCACTGATTGTATGCACTGTCACTAGCAGAGCACTGATGGTATGCACTGTCACTAGCAGAGCACTGATCGTATGCACTGTCACTAGCAGAGCACTGATGGTATGCACTGTCACTCGCAGAGCACTGATTCTATGCACTGTTTGTAGCAGAGCACTGATGGTATGCACTGTCACTAGCAGAGCACTGATGGTATGCACTGTCACTAGCAGAGCACTGATTGTATGCACTGTCACTAGCAGAGCACTGATGGTATGCACAGTCACTAGCAGAGCACTGATGGTATGCACTGTCACTAGCAGAGCACTGATCGTATGCACTGTCACTAGCAGAGCACCGATCGCATGCACTGTCACTAGCAGAGCACTGACTGTATGCACTGTCACTAGCAGAGCACTGATCGTATGCAATGTCACCAGCAGAGCACTGACTGTATGCACTGTTTGTAGCAGAGCACTGATCGTATGCACTGTCATCAGCAGAGCACTGATTGTATGCAGTGTCACTAGCAGAGCACTGATTGTATGCACTGTCACTAGCAGAGCACTGATTGTATGCAGTGTCACTAGCAGAGCACTGATCGTATGCACTGTCACCAGCAGAGCACTGATCGTACGCACTGTCACCAGCAGAGCACTGATCGTATGCACTGTTTGTAGCAGAGCACTGATTGTATGCACTGTCACTAGCAGAGCACTGATCGTATGCACTGTCACCAGCAGAGCACTGATCGTACGCACTGTCACCAGCAGAGCACTGATCGTATGCACTGTTTGTAGCAGAGCACTGATCGTCTGCACTGTCACCAGCAGAGCACTGATCGTCTGCACTGTCACCAGCAGAGCACTGATCGTATGCACTGTCACCAGCAGAGCACTGACTGTATGCACTGTCACTAGCAGAGCACTGATCGTATGCACTGTTACTAGCAGAGCACTGATCGTATGCACTGTCACCAGCAGAGCACTGATCGTATGCACTGTCACCAGCAGAGCACTGATTGTATGCACTGTCACTAGCAGAGCACTGATCGTATGCACTGTAACTAGCAAGGCACTGATCGTATGCACTGTCACCAGCAGAGCACTGATCGTGTGCACTGTCACTGGCAGAGCACTGATCGTATGCACTGTCACCGGCAGAGCACTGATCGTATGCACTGTCACTGGCAGAGCACTGATCGTATGCACTGTCACTAGCAGAGCACTGATCGTATGCACTGTCACCAGCAGAGCACTGATCGTATGCACTGTCACTGGCAGAGCACTGATCGTATGCACTGTCACTGGCAGAGCACTGATCGTATGCACTGTCACCAGCAGAGCACTGACTGTATGCACTGTCACTAGCAGAGCACTGATTGTATGCACTGTCACTAGCAGAGCACTGATTGTATGCACTGTCTCTCGCAGAGCACTGATTGTATGCACTGTCACTGGCAGAGCACTGATTGTATGCACTTTCACTGGCAGAGCACTGATCGTATGCACTGTCACCAGCAGAGCACTGATGGTATGCACTGTCACTAGCAGAGCACTGATGGTATGCACTGTCACTAGCAGAGCACTGATCGTATGCACTGTTTGTAGCAGAGCACTGATGGTATGCACTGTCACTAGCAGAGCACTGATTGTATGCACTGTCACTGGCAGAGCTCTGATTGTATGCACTGTCACTAGCAGAGCACTGATTGTATGCACTGTCACTAGCAGTGCACTGATCGTATGCACTGTCACTAGCAGAGCACTGATGGTATGCACTGTCACTAGCAGAGCACTGATTGTATGCACTGTCACTGGCAGAGCACTGATTGTATGCACTGTCACTAGCAGAGCACTGATGGTATGCACTGTCACTAGCAGAGCACTGATGGTATGCACTGTCACTAGCAGAGCACTGATGGTATGCACTGTCACTAGCAGAGCACTGATTCTATGCACTGTTTGTAGCAGAGCACTGATGGTATGCACTGTCACTAGCAGAGCACTGATTGTATGCACTGTCACTCGCAGAGCACTGATGGTATGCACTGTCACGAGCAGAGCACTGATTGTATGCACTGTCACTGGCAGAGCACTGATGGTATGCACTGTCACTAGCAGAGCACTGATTCTATGCACTGTTTGTAGCAGAGCACTGATGGTATGCACTGTCACTAGCAGAGCACTGATTGTATGCACTGTCAATAGCAGAGCACTGCTCGTATGCACTGTCACTTGCAGAGCACTGATTGTATGCACTGTCACTTGCAGAGCACTGATTGTATGCACTGTCACTAGCAGAGCACTGATGGTATGCACTGTCACTAGCAGAGCACTGATCGTATGCACTGTCACTAGCAGAGCACCGATGGTATGCACTGTCACTCGCAGAGCACTGATTCTATGCACTGTTTGTAGCAGAGCACTGATGGTATGCACTGTCACTAGCAGAGCACTGATGGTATGCACTGTCACTAGCAGAGCACTGATTGTATGCACTGTCACTAGCAGAGCACTGATTGTATGCACTGTCACTAGCAGAGCACTGATGGTATGCACAGTCACTAGCAGAGCACTGATGGTATGCACTGTCACTAGCAGAGCACTGATCGTATGCACTGTCACTAGCAGAGCACTGATGGTATGCACTGTCACTAGCAGAGCACTGATCGTATGCACTGTCACTAGCAGAGCACTGATGGTATGCACTGTCACTAGCAGAGCACTGATTGTATGCACTGTCACTAGCAGAGCACTGATCGTATGCACTGTCACTAGCAGAGCACTGATCGTATGCACCGTCACTAGCAGAGCACTGATTGTATGCACTGTCACTAGCAGAGCACTGATCGTATGCACTGTCACTAGCAGAGCATTGATCGTATGCACTGTCACTAGCAGAGTACTGATTGTATGCACTGTCACTAGCAGAGCATTGATCGTATGCACTGTCACTAGCAGAGCACTGATGGTATGCACTGTCACTAGCAGAGCACTGATTGTATGCACTGTCACTAGCAGAGCACTGATGGTATGCACTGTCACTAGCAGAGCACTGATGGTATGCACTGTCACTAGCAGAGCACTGATGGTATGCACTGTCACTAGCAGAGCACTGATCGTATGCACTGTCACCAGCAGAGCACTGATCGTATGCACTGTCACGAGCAGAGCACTGATCGTATGCACTGTCACCAGCAGAGCACTGATTCTATGCACTGTTTGTAGCAGAGCACTGATGGTATGCACTGTCACTAGCAGAGCACTGATCGTATGCACTGTCACTAGCAGAGCACTGATGGTATGCACTGTCACTAGCAGAGCACTGATTGTATGCACTGTCACTAGCAGAGCACTGATCGTATGCACTGTCACTAGCAGAGCACTGATGGTATGCACTGTCACTAGCAGAGCACTGATGGTATGCACTGTCACTAGCAGAGCACTGATCGTATGCACTGTCACGAGCAGAGCACTGATCGTATGCACTGTCACGAGCAGAGCACTGATCGTATGCACTGTCACCAGCAGAGCACTGATTCTATGCACTGTTTGTAGCAGAGCACTGATGGTATGCACTGTCACCAGCAGAGCACTGATTCTATGCACTGTTTGTAGCAGAGCACTGATGGTATGCACTGTCACTAGCAGAGCACTGATTGTATGCACTGTCACCAGCAGAGCACTGATTCTATGCACTGTTTGTAGCAGAGCACTGATTGTATGCACTGTCACTAGCAGAGCACTGTTCGTATGCACTGTCACTAGCAGAGCACTGATTGTATGCACTGTCACTAGCAGAGCACTGTTCGTATGCACTGTCACTAGCAGAGCACTGATTGTATGCACTGTTTGTAGCAGAGCACTGATGGTATGCACTGTCACCAGCAGAGCACTGATTCTATGCACTGTTTGTAGCAGAGCACTGATGGTATGCACTGTCACTAGCAGAGCACTGATGGTATGCACTGTCACTAGCAGAGCACTGATTGTATGCACTGTCACTAGCAGAGCACTGTTCGTATGCACTGTCACTAGCAGAGCACTGATTGTATGCACTGTCACTAGCAGAGCACTGATTGTATGCACTGTCACTAGCAGAGCACTGATTGTATGCACTGTCACTAGCAGAGCACTGATCGTATGCACTGTCACTAGCAGAGCACTGATGGTATGAACTGTCACTAGCAGAGCACTGATTCTATGCACTGTTTGTAGCAGAGCAGTGATGGTATGCACTGTCACTAGCAGAGCACTGATGGTATGCACTGTCACTAGCAGAGCACTGATTGTATGCACTGTCACTAGCAGAGCACTGATTGTATGCACTGTCACTAGCAGAGCACTGATGGTATGCACTGTCACTAGCAGAGCACTGATTGTCTGCACTGTCACTAGCAGAGCACTGATCGTATGCACTGTCACTAGCAGAGCACTGATGGTATGCACTGTCACTAGCAGAGCTCTGATTGTATGCACTGTCACTAGCAGAGCACTGATTGTATGCACTGTCACTAGCAGAGCACTGATTGTATGCACTGTCACTAGCAGAGCACTGATGGTATGCACTGTCACTAGCAGAGCACTGATGGTATGCACTGTCACTAGCAGAGCACTGATTCTATGCACTGTTTGTAGCAGAGCACTGATGGTATGCACTGTCACGAGCAGAGCACTGATGGTATGCACTGTCACTAGCAGAGCACTGATCGTATGATCTGTCACAGGCAGAGCACTGATCGTATGCACTGTCACAAGCAGAGCACTGATCGTATGCACTGTCACTAGCAGAGCACTGATGGTATGCACTGTCACTAGCAGAGCACTGATGGTATGCACTGTCATCAGCAGAGCACTGACCGTATGCACTGTCACAAGCAGAGCACTGACTGTATGCACTGTCACTAGCAGAGCACTGATCGTATGCACTGTTTGTAGCAGAGCACTGACTGTATGCATTGTCACTAGCAGAGCACTGATTGTATGCACTGTCACAAGCAGAGCACTGACTGTATGCACTGTTTGTAGCAGAGCACTGACTGTATGCATTGTCACGAGCAGAGCACTGACTGTATGCACTGTCACTCGCAGAGCACTGACTGTATGCACTGTCACAAGCAGAGCACTGACTGTATGCACTGTCACTAGCAGAGCACTGACTGTATGCACTGTCACTAGCAGAGCACTGACTGTATGCACTGTCACAAGCAGAGCACTGACTGTATGCACTGTCACTGGCAGAGCACTGATCGTATGCACTGTCACAAGCAGAGCACTGACTGTTTGCACTGTCACCAGCAGAGCACTGACTGTATGCACTGTCACTCGCAGAGTACTGACTGTATGCACTGTCACAAGCAGAGCACTGACTGTATGCACTGTCATCAGCAGAGCACTGATGGTATGCACTGTCATCAGCAGAGCACTGATTGTATGCACTGTCACTAGCAGAGCACAGACTGTATTCACTGTCACTAGCAGAGCAGTGATGGTATGCACTGTTATCAGCAGAGCACTGATGGTATGCACTGTCACTAGCAGAGCACTGATCGTATGCACTGTCACCAGCAGAGCACTGATTGTATGCACTGTCACTAGCAGAGCACTGATTGTATGCACTGTCACTGGCAGAGCTCTGATGGTATGCACTGTTATCAGCAGAGCACTGATCGTATGCACTGTCACTAGCAGAGCACTGATCGTATGCACTGTTTGTAGCAGAGCACTGATCGTATGCACTGTCACTAGCAGATCACTGATCGTATGCACTGTCACCAGCAGAGCACTGTTCGTATGCCCTGTCACTAGCAGAGCACTGACTGTATGCACTGTCACTGGCAGAGCACTGATCGTATGCACTGTCACCAGCAGAGCACTGATCGTATGCAGTGTCACTAGCAGAGCACTGACTGTATGCACTGTTTGTAGCAGAGCACTGATCGTATGCACTGTCACCAGCAGAGCACTGACTGTATGCACTGTCACTAGCAGAGCACTGATCGTATGCACTGTTTGTAGCAGAGCACTGATCGTATGCCCTGTCACTAGCAGAGCACTGACTGTATGCAGTGTCACTAGCAGAGCACTGATCGTATGCACTGTCACCAGCAGAGCACTGATCGTACGCACTGTCACCAGCAGAGCACTGATCGTATGCACTGTTTGTAGCAGAGCACTGATTGTATGCACTGTCACTAGCAGAGCACTGATCGTATGCACTGTCACCAGCAGAGCACTGATCGTACGCACTGTCACCAGCAGAGCACTGATCGTATGCACTGTTTGTAGCAGAGCACTGATCGTCTGCACTGTCACCAGCAGAGCACTGATCGTCTGCACTGTCACCAGCAGAGCACTGATCGTATGCACTGTCACCAGCAGAGCACTGACTGTATGCACTGTCACTAGCAGAGCACTGATCGTATGCACTGTTACCAGCAGAGCACTGATCGTATGGACTGTCACCAGCAGAGCACTGATTGTATGCACTGTCACTAGCAGAGCACTGATCGTATGCACTGTCACCAGCAGAGCACTGATCGTGTGCACTGTCACTGGCAGACCACTGATCGTATGCACTGTCACTAGCAGAGCACTGATCGTATGCACTGTCACCAGCAGTGCACTGATCGTATGCACTGTCACTGGCAGAGCACTGATCGTATGCACTGTCACTGGCAGAGCACTGATCGTATGCACTGTCACCAGCAGAGCACTGACTGTATGCACTGTCACTAGCAGAGCACTGATCGTATGCACTGTCACTAGCAGAGCACTGATTGTATGCACTGTCACTAGCAGAGCACTGATTGTATGCACTGTCTCTCGCAGAGCACTGATTGTATGCACTGTCACTGGCAGAGCACTGATTGTATGCACTGTCACTGGCAGAGCACTGATCGTATGCACTGTCACCAGCAGAGCACTGACTGTATGCACTGTCACTGGCAGAGCACTGATCGTATGCACTGTCACCAGCAGAGCACTGATTGAATGCACTGTCACTAGCAGAGCACTGATCGTATGCACTGTCACCAGCACAGCACTGATCGTGTGCACTGTCACTGGCAGAGCACTGATCGTATGCACTGTCACCGGCAGAGCACTTACTGTATGCACTGTCACTGGCAGAGCACTGATTGTATGCACTGTCACTAGCAGAGCACTGATTGTATGCACTGTCACTAGCAGAGCACTGATTGTATGCACTGTCACTGGCAGAGCTCTGATTGTATGCACTGTCACTAGCAGAGCACTGATTGTATGCACTGTCACTAGCAGAGCACTGATTGTATGCACTGTCACTAGCAGAGCACTGATGGTATGCACTGTCACGAGCAGAGCACTGATGGTATGCACTGTCACTAGCAGAGCACTGATTCTATGCACTGTTTGTAGCAGAGCACTGATGGTATGCACTGTCACTAGCAGAGCACTGATTGTATGCACTGTCACTAGCAGAGCACTGATGGTATGCACTGTCACGAGCAGAGCACTGATTGTATGCACTGTCACTGGCAGAGCACTGATGGTATGCACTGTCACTAGCAGAGCACTGATTCTATGCACTGTTTGTAGCAGAGCACTGATGGTATGCACTGTCACTAGCAGAGCACTGATTGTATGCACTGTCACTAGCAGAGCACTGCTCGTATGCACTGTCACTTGCAGAGCACTGATTGTATGCACTGTCACTTGCAGAGCACTGATTGTATGCACTGTCACTAGCAGAGCACTGATGGTATGCACTGTCACTAGCAGAGCACTGATCGTATGCACTGTCACTAGCAGAGCACTGATGGTATGCACTGTCACTCGCAGAGCACTGATTCTATGCACTGTTTGTAGCAGAGCACTGATGGTATGCACTGTCACTAGCAGAGCACTGATGGTATGCACTGTCACTAGCAGAGCACTGATTGTATGCACTGTCACTAGCAGAGCACTGATGGTATGCACAGTCACTAGCAGAGCACTGATGGTATGCACTGTCACTAGCAGAGCACTGATCGTATGCACTGTCACTAGCAGAGCACCGATCGCATGCACTGTCACTAGCAGAGCACTGACTGTATGCACTGTCACTAGCAGAGCACTGATCGTATGCAATGTCACCAGCAGAGCACTGACTGTATGCACTGTTTGTAGCAGAGCACTGATCGTATGCACTGTCATCAGCAGAGCACTGATTGTATGCAGTGTCACTAGCAGAGCACTGATTGTATGCACTGTCACTAGCAGAGCACTGATTGTATGCAGTGTCACTAGCAGAGCACTGATCGTATGCACTGTCACCAGCAGAGCACTGATCGTACGCACTGTCACCAGCAGAGCACTGATCGTATGCACTGTTTGTAGCAGAGCACTGATTGTATGCACTGTCACTAGCAGAGCACTGATCGTATGCACTGTCACCAGCAGAGCACTGATCGTACGCACTGTCACCAGCAGAGCACTGATCGTATGCACTGTTTGTAGCAGAGCACTGATCGTCTGCACTGTCACCAGCAGAGCACTGATCGTCTGCACTGTCACCAGCAGAGCACTGATCGTATGCACTGTCACCAGCAGAGCACTGACTGTATGCACTGTCACTAGCAGAGCACTGATCGTATGCACTGTTACTAGCAGAGCACTGATCGTATGCACTGTCACCAGCAGAGCACTGATCGTATGCACTGTCACCAGCAGAGCACTGATTGTATGCACTGTCACTAGCAGAGCACTGATCGTATGCACTGTAACTAGCAAGGCACTGATCGTATGCACTGTCACCAGCAGAGCACTGATCGTGTGCACTGTCACTGGCAGAGCACTGATCGTATGCACTGTCACCGGCAGAGCACTGATCGTATGCACTGTCACTGGCAGAGCACTGATCGTATGCACTGTCACTAGCAGAGCACTGATCGTATGCACTGTCACCAGCAGAGCACTGATCGTATGCACTGTCACTGGCAGAGCACTGATCGTATGCACTGTCACTGGCAGAGCACTGATCGTATGCACTGTCACCAGCAGAGCACTGACTGTATGCACTGTCACTAGCAGAGCACTGATTGTATGCACTGTCACTAGCAGAGCACTGATTGTATGCACTGTCTCTCGCAGAGCACTGATTGTATGCACTGTCACTGGCAGAGCACTGATTGTATGCACTGTCACTGGCAGAGCACTGATCGTATGCACTGTCACCAGCAGAGCACTGACTGTATGCACTGTCACTGGCAGAGCACTGATCGTATGCACTGTCACCAGCAGAGCACTGATGGTATGCACTGTCACTAGCAGAGCACTGATGGTATGCACTGTCACTAGCAGAGCACTGATCGTATGCACTGTTTGTAGCAGAGCACTGATGGTATGCACTGTCACTAGCAGAGCACTGATTGTATGCACTGTCACTGGCAGAGCTCTGATTGTATGCACTGTCACTAGCAGAGCACTGATTGTATGCACTGTCACTAGCAGAGCACTGATCGTATGCACTGTCACTAGCAGAGCACTGATGGTATGCACTGTCACTAGCAGAGCACTGATTGTATGCACTGTCACTGGCAGAGCACTGATTGTATGCACTGTCACTAGCAGAGCACTGATGGTATGCACTGTCACTAGCAGAGCACTGATGGTATGCACTGTCACTAGCAGAGCACTGATGGTATGCACTGTCACTAGCAGAGCACTCATTCTATGCACTGTTTGTAGCAGAGCACTGATGGTATGCACTGTCACTAGCAGAGCACTGATGGTATGCACTGTCACTAGCAGAGCACTGATTCTATGCACTGTTTGTAGCAGAGCACTGATGGTATGCACTGTCACTAGCAGAGCACTGATTGTATGCACTGTCACTCGCAGAGCACTGATGGTATGCACTGTCACGAGCAGAGCACTGATTGTATGCACTGTCACTGGCAGAGCACTGATGGTATGCACTGTCACTAGCAGAGCACTGATTCTATGCACTGTTTGTAGCAGAGCACTGATGGTATGCACTGTCACTAGCAGAGCACTGATTGTATGCACTGTCAATAGCAGAGCACTGCTCGTATGCACTGTCACTTGCAGAGCACTGATTGTATGCACTGTCACTTGCAGAGCACTGATTGTATGCACTGTCACTAGCAGAGCACTGATGGTATGCACTGTCACTAGCAGAGCACTGATCGTATGCACTGTCACTAGCAGAGCACCGATGGTATGCACTGTCACTCGCAGAGCACTGATTCTATGCACTGTTTGTAGCAGAGCACTGATGGTATGCACTGTCACTAGCAGAGCACTGATGGTATGCACTGTCACTAGCAGAGCACTGATTGTATGCACTGTCACTAGCAGAGCACTGATTGCATGCACTGTCACTAGCAGAGCACTGATGGTATGCACAGTCACTAGCAGAGCACTGATGGTATGCACTGTCACTAGCAGAGCACTGATCGTATGCACTGTCACTAGCAGAGCACTGATGGTATGCACTGTCACTAGCAGAGCACTGATCGTATGCACTGTCACTAGCAGAGCACTGATGGTATGCACTGTCACTAGCAGAGCACTGATTGTATGCACTGTCACTAGCAGAGCACTGATCGTATGCACTGTCACTAGCAGAGCACTGATCGTATGCACCGTCACTAGCAGAGCACTGATTGTATGCACTGTCACTAGCAGAGCACTGATCGTATGCACTGTCACTAGCAGAGCATTGATCGTATGCACTGTCACTAGCAGAGCACTGATTGTATGCACTGTCACTAGCAGAGCATTGATCGTATGCACTGTCACTAGCAGAGCACTGATGGTATGCACTGTCACTAGCAGAGCACTGATTGTATGCACTGTCACTAGCAGAGCACTGATGGTATGCACTGTCACTAGCAGAGCACTGATGGTATGCACTGTCACTAGCAGAGCACTGATGGTATGCACTGTCACTAGCAGAGCACTGATCGTATGCACTGTCACCAGCAGAGCACTGATCGTATGCACTGTCACGAGCAGAGCACTGATCGTATGCACTGTCACCAGCAGAGCACTGATTCTATGCACTGTTTGTAGCAGAGCACTGATGGTATGCACTGTCACTAGCAGAGCACTGATCGTATGCACTGTCACTAGCAGAGCACTGATGGTATGCACTGTCACTAGCAGAGCACTGATTGTATGCACTGTCACTAGCAGAGCACTGATCGTATGCACTGTCACTAGCAGAGCACTGATGGTATGCACTGTCACTAGCAGAGCACTGATAGTATGCACTGTCACTAGCAGAGCACTGATCGTATGCACTGTCACGAGCAGAGCACTGATCGTATGCACTGTCACGAGCAGAGCACTGATCGTATGCACTGTCACCAGCAGAGCACTGATTCTATGCACTGTTTGTAGCAGAGCACTGATGGTATGCACTGTCACCAGCAGAGCACTGATTCTATGCACTGTTTGTAGCAGAGCACTGATGGTATGCACTGTCACTAGCAGAGCACTGATTGTATGCACTGTCACCAGCAGAGCACTGATTCTATGCACTGTTTGTAGCAGAGCACTGATTGTATGCACTGTCACTAGCAGAGCACTGTTCGTATGCACTGTCACTAGCAGAGCACTGATTGTATGCACTGTCACTAGCAGAGCACTGTTCGTATGCACTGTCACTAGCAGAGCACTGATTGTATGCACTGTTTGTAGCAGAGCACTGATGGTATGCACTGTCACCAGCAGAGCACTGATTCTATGCACTGTTTGTAGCAGAGCACTGATGGTATGCACTGTCACTAGCAGAGCACTGATGGTATGCACTGTCACTAGCAGAGCACTGATTGTATGCACTGTCACTAGCAGAGCACTGTTCGTATGCACTGTCACTAGCAGAGCACTGATTGTATGCACTGTCACTAGCAGAGCACTGATTGTATGCACTGTCACTAGCAGAGCACTGATTGTATGCACTGTCACTAGCAGAGCACTGATCGTATGCACTGTCACTAGCAGAGCACTGATGGTATGAACTGTCACTAGCAGAGCACTGATTCTATGCACTGTTTGTAGCAGAGCAGTGATGGTATGCACTGTCACTAGCAGAGCACTGATGGTATGCACTGTCACTAGCAGAGCACTGATTGTATGCACTGTCACTAGCAGAGCACTGATTGTATGCACTGTCACTAGCAGAGCACTGATGGTATGCACTGTCACTAGCAGAGCACTGATTGTCTGCACTGTCACTAGCAGAGCACTGATCGTATGCACTGTCACTAGCAGAGCACTGATGGTATGCACTGTCACTAGCAGAGCACTGATGGTATGCACTGTCACCAGCAGAGCACTGATTGTATGCACTGTTTGTAGCAGAGCACTGATCGTATGCACTGTCACTAGCAGAGCACTGATTCTATGCACTGTTTGTAGCAGAGTACTGATCGTATGCACTGTCACTAGCAGAGCACAGACTGTATTCACTGTCACTAGCAGAGCATTGATCGTATGCACTGTCACTAGCAGAGCACTGATTGTATGCACTGTCACTAGCAGAGCATTGATCGTATGCACTGTCACTAGCAGAGCACTGATGGTATGCACTGTCACTAGCAGAGCACTGATTGTATGCACTGTCACTAGCAGAGCACTGATGGTATGCACTGTCACTAGCAGAGCACTGATGGTATGCACTGTCACTAGCAGAGCACTGATGGTATGCACTGTCACTAGCAGAGCACTGATCGTATGCACTGTCACCAGCAGAGCACTGATCGTATGCACTGTCATGAGCAGAGCACTGATCGTATGCACTGTCACCAGCAGAGCACTGATTCTATGCACTGTTTGTAGCAGAGCACTGATGGTATGCACTGTCACTAGCAGAGCACTGATCGTATGCACTGTCACTAGCAGAGCACTGATGGTATGCACTGTCACTAGCAGAGCACTGATTGTATGCACTGTCACTAGCAGAGCACTGATGGTATGCACTGTCACTAGCAGAGCACTGATGGTATGCACTGTCACTAGCAGAGCACTGATCGTATGCACTGTCACCAGCAGAGCACTGATCGTATGCACTGTCATGAGCAGAGCACTGATCGTATGCACTGTCACCAGCAGAGCACTGATTCTATGCACTGTTTGTAGCAGAGCACTGATGGTATGCACTGTCACTAGCAGAGCACTGATCGTATGCACTGTCACTAGCAGAGCACTGATGGTATGCACTGTCACTAGCAGAGCACTGATCGTATGCACTGTCACTAGCAGAGCACTGATGGTATGCACTGTCACTAGCAGAGCACTGATGGTATGCACTGTCACTAGCAGAGCACTGATCGTATGCACTGTCACGAGCAGAGCACTGATCGTATGCACTGTCACGAGCAGAGCACTGATCGTATGCACTGTCACCAGCAGAGCACTGATTCTATGCACTGTTTGTAGCAGAGCACTGATGGTATGCACTGTCACCAGCAGAGCACTGATTCTATGCACTGTTTGTAGCAGAGCACTGATGGTATGCACTGTCACTAGCAGAGCACTGATTGTATGCACTGTCACCAGCAGAGCACTGATTCTATGCACTGTTTGTAGCAGAGCACTGATGGTATGCACTGTCACTAGCAGAGCACTGATTGTATGCACTGTCACTAGCAGAGCACTGTTCGTATGCACTGTCACTAGCAGAGCACTGATTGTATGCACTGTCACTAGCAGAGCACTGTTCGTATGCACTGTCACTAGCAGAGCACTGATTGTATGCACTGTTTGTAGCAGAGCACTGATGGTATGCACTGTCACCAGCAGAGCACTGATTCTATGCACTGTTTGTAGCAGAGCACTGATGGTATGCACTGTCACTAGCAGAGCACTGATGGTATGCACTGTCACTAGCAGAGCACTGATTGTATGCACTGTCACTAGCAGAGCACTGTTCGTATGCACTGTCACTAGCAGAGCACTGATTGTATGCACTGTCACTAGCAGAGCACTGATTGTATGCACTGTCACTAGCAGAGCACTGATTGTATGCACTGTCACTAGCAGAGCACTGATCGTATGCACTGTCACTAGCAGAGCACTGATGGTATGCACTGTCACTAGCAGAGCACTGATTCTATGCACTGTTTGTAGCAGAGCACTGATGGTATGCACTGTCACTAGCAGAGCACTGATGGTATGCACTGTCACTAGCAGAGCACTGATTGTATGCACTGTCACTAGCAGAGCACTGATTGTATGCACTGTCACTAGCAGAGCACTGATGGTATGCACTGTCACTAGCAGAGCACTGATTGTCTGCACTGTCACTAGCAGAGCACTGATCGTATGCACTGTCACTAGCAGAGCACTGATGGTATGCACTGTCACTAGCAGAGCACTGATGGTATGCACTGTCACCAGCAGAGCACTGATTGTATGCACTGTTTGTAGCAGAGCACTGATCGTATGCACTGTCACTAGCAGAGCACTGATTCTATGCACTGTTTGTAGCAGAGTACTGATCGTATGCACTGTCACTAGCAGAGCACAGACTGTATTCACTGTCACTAGCAGAGCATTGATCGTATGCACTGTCACTAGCAGAGCACTGATTGTATGCACTGTCACTAGCAGAGCATTGATCGTATGCACTGTCACTAGCAGAGCACTGATGGTATGCACTGTCACTAGCAGAGCACTGATTGTATGCACTGTCACTAGCAGAGCACTGATGGTATGCACTGTCACTAGCAGAGCACTGATGGTATGCACTGTCACTAGCAGAGCACTGATGGTATGCACTGTCACTAGCAGAGCACTGATCGTATGCACTGTCACCAGCAGAGCACTGATCGTATGCACTGTCATGAGCAGAGCACTGATCGTATGCACTGTCACCAGCAGAGCACTGATTCTATGCACTGTTTGTAGCAGAGCACTGATGGTATGCACTGTCACTAGCAGAGCACTGATCGTATGCACTGTCACTAGCAGAGCACTGATGGTATGCACTGTCACTAGCAGAGCACTGATTGTATGCACTGTCACTAGCAGAGCACTGATCGTATGCACTGTCACTAGCAGAGCACTGATGGTATGCACTGTCACTAGCAGAGCACTGATGGTATGCACTGTCACTAGCAGAGCACTGATCGTATGCACTGTCACGAGCAGAGCACTGATCGTATGCACTGTCACGAGCAGAGCACTGATTGTATGCACTGTCACTAGCAGAGCACTGATGGTATGCACTGTCACTAGCAGAGCACTGATGGTATGCACTGTCACCAGCAGAGCACTGATTGTATGCACTGTTTGTAGCAGAGCACTGATCGTATGCACTGTCACTAGCAGAGCACTGATTCTATGCACTGTTTGTAGCAGAGTACTGATCGTATGCACTGTCACTAGCAGAGCACAGACTGTATTCACTGTCACTAGCAGAGCATTGATCGTATGCACTGTCACTAGCAGAGCACTGATTGTATGCACTGTCACTAGCAGAGCATTGATCGTATGCACTGTCACTAGCAGAGCACTGATGGTATGCACTGTCACTAGCAGAGCACTGATTGTATGCACTGTCACTAGCAGAGCACTGATGGTATGCACTGTCACTAGCAGAGCACTGATGGTATGCACTGTCACTAGCAGAGCACTGATGGTATGCACTGTCACTAGCAGAGCACTGATCGTATGCACTGTCACCAGCAGAGCACTGATCGTATGCACTGTCATGAGCAGAGCACTGATCGTATGCACTGTCACCAGCAGAGCACTGATTCTATGCACTGTTTGTAGCAGAGCACTGATGGTATGCACTGTCACTAGCAGAGCACTGATCGTATGCACTGTCACTAGCAGAGCACTGATGGTATGCACTGTCACTAGCAGAGCACTGATTGTATGCACTGTCACTAGCAGAGCACTGATCGTATGCACTGTCACTAGCAGAGCACTGATGGTATGCACTGTCACTAGCAGAGCACTGATGGTATGCACTGTCACTAGCAGAGCACTGATCGTATGCACTGTCACGAGCAGAGCACTGATCGTATGCACTGTCACGAGCAGAGCACTGATTGTATGCACTGTCACTAGCAGAGCACTGATGGTATGCACTGTCACTAGCAGAGCACTGATTGTCTGCACTGTCACTAGCAGAGCACTGATCGTATGCACTGTCACTAGCAGAGCACTGATGGTATGCACTGTCACTAGCAGAGCACTGATGGTATGCACTGTCACCAGCAGAGCACTGATTGTATGCACTGTTTGTAGCAGAGCACTGATCGTATGCACTGTCACTAGCAGAGCACTGATTCTATGCACTGTTTGTAGCAGAGTACTGATCGTATGCACTGTCACTAGCAGAGCACAGACTGTATTCACTGTCACTAGCAGAGCATTGATCGTATGCACTGTCACTAGCAGAGCACTGATTGTATGCACTGTCACTAGCAGAGCATTGATCGTATGCACTGTCACTAGCAGAGCACTGATGGTATGCACTGTCACTAGCAGAGCACTGATTGTATGCACTGTCACTAGCAGAGCACTGATGGTATGCACTGTCACTAGCAGAGCACTGATGGTATGCACTGTCACTAGCAGAGCACTGATGGTATGCACTGTCACTAGCAGAGCACTGATCGTATGCACTGTCACCAGCAGAGCACTGATCGTATGCACTGTCATGAGCAGAGCACTGATCGTATGCACTGTCACCAGCAGAGCACTGATTCTATGCACTGTTTGTAGCAGAGCACTGATGGTATGCACTGTCACTAGCAGAGCACTGATCGTATGCACTGTCACTAGCAGAGCACTGATGGTATGCACTGTCACTAGCAGAGCACTGATTGTATGCACTGTCACTAGCAGAGCACTGATCGTATGCACTGTCACTAGCAGAGCACTGATGGTATGCACTGTCACTAGCAGAGCACTGATGGTATGCACTGTCACTAGCAGAGCACTGATCGTATGCACTGTCACGAGCAGAGCACTGATCGTATGCACTGTCACGAGCAGAGCACTGATCGTATGCACTGTCACCAGCAGAGCACTGATTCTATGCACTGTTTGTAGCAGAGCACTGATGGTATGCACTGTCACCAGCAGAGCACTGATTCTATGCACTGTTTGTAGCAGAGCACTGATGGTATGCACTGTCACTAGCAGAGCACTGATTGTATGCACTGTCACCAGCAGAGCACTGATTCTATGCACTGTTTGTAGCAGAGCACTGATGGTATGCACTGTCACTAGCAGAGCACTGATTGTATGCACTGTCACTAGCAGAGCACTGTTCGTATGCACTGTCACTAGCAGAGCACTGATTGTATGCACTGTCACTAGCAGAGCACTGTTCGTATGCACTGTCACTAGCAGAGCACTGATTGTATGCACTGTTTGTAGCAGAGCACTGATGGTATGCACTGTCACCAGCAGAGCACTGATTCTTTGCACTGTTTGTAGCAGAGCACTGATGGTATGCACTGTCACTAGCAGAGCACTGATGGTATGCACTGTCACTAGCAGAGCACTGATTGTATGCACTGTCACTAGCAGAGCACTGTTCGTATGCACTGTCACTAGCAGAGCACTGATCGTATGCACTGTCACTAGCAGAGCACTGATGGTATGCACTGTCACTAGCAGAGCACTGATTCTATGCACTGTTTGTAGCAGAGCACTGATGGTATGCACTGTCACTAGCAGAGCACTGATGGTATGCACTGTCACTAGCAGAGCACTGATTGTATGCACTGTCACTAGCAGAGCACTGATTGTATGCACTGTCACTAGCAGAGCACTGATGGTATGCACTGTCACTAGCAGAGCACTGATTGTCTGCACTGTCACTAGCAGAGCACTGATCGTATGCACTGTCACTAGCAGAGCACTGATGGTATGCACTGTCACTAGCAGAGCACTGATGGTATGCACTGTCACTAGCAGAGCACTGATTGTATGCACTGTTTGTAGCAGAGCACTGATCGTATGCACTGTCACTAGCAGAGCACTGATTCTATGCACTGTTTGTAGCAGAGTACTGATCGTATGCACTGTCACTAGCAGAGCACTGATCGTATGCACTGTTTGTAGCAGAGCACTGATTCTATGCACTGTTTGTAGCAGAGCACTGATCGTATGCACTGTCACTAGCAGAGCACTGATCGTATGCACTGTTTGTAGCAGAGCACTGATTCTATGCACTGTTTGTAGCAGAGCACTGATCGTATGCACTGTCACCAGCAGATCTCTGTCCCTGTCCACAGACACGAGGATGCTCTTACCTTGCCACTTGCCCTCTCCGTCACTGGCACCGTTACAATCTGCTGCATGCACCTCGATCTTTTCCAATGGGAAACGTTGCCCACAAAGTGGACACTCAACACAAGCTTTCTTAGATGTAGTGACAGGACGAAGTTCCTCAGCATCATCCTCTATCAATACCACATCTTCAGGCTCCTGAGGGAGAGACAGAGAGAGAGAGAGAGAGAGAACAGGAAGCAACACTCAGCACACCAAGAAACAGTGAGTCAACATCTCCATTGGCAGCAGCAACATATAGGAGCTGTACTATACTATACTATGCTGGGCCATCCAATCTGCAGCTCAGAATAGGTCAATCAGCCCATCTGGTCTATGCCAGCATTCAAAATCCACACAAGCTCTCTCCCCCTTGATTCACCTCTTCCCTGCCCCTGTGTAGCTCTATTCTCTTTTCCCTCATGTATACATCAGGTCTCCCCTTAAATGTTTAAATGTGATACATTTCAATTAATTCAAGTGGCAGTGTGTTCCACATTCTCACCACTCTGTGAAGAAATTCCTCCTAAATGCTTTATTTGATCTGCTCGTGGCGATCTCCATTAGCAGCTCACTATATCCAGTAAGGACAGGGCTAGAAGTTAGAGAAGCACAACTGAGAAGAAGGTGACTGTTTAATCAACATCCTTAACACCCTGAGCCCTCCCTTCCAACTAACCTGGGCTGATACCACGTCGGATCCCTGTGGGACTTTGCTCTCTGGCTGCATGTCTTCAGATGAGATCTGCTGTGTCTCTGTAGAATGACAAGTAAACATTCTGTAACTTGACCCAAAGTCCTCACCGCCTACACCTGAGATAACACACCAAGTCACCCTGCACTGCTCACTATATAGTGACTCACCCACTCCTGAGTGCCGATCAGATTTAGACACACAGTCCCTCTGCACTATCCCATCCAACACTCCCAGAGCAAGTACAGCATGACTGTCTGACCCCAAGATGTGCTTCAAACCACATACTGCACCATCACTAAGACCGCCTATGTCCGTAACAACATTGACTCCGCCCCTGCCTCTGCTCATCTGCTGTTGAAACCCTCATCCATACCTTTATTACCTCTAGACTTGAATTGACAGTCCTGCTGGCCTCCCACATTCTACCTTCCGTAAAACTTAAGTCATCCAAAACTCTGCTGTCTCCCACCAAGTTCCATTCACCCATCACCCCTGTGCTCACTGACCTACACTGGCTCCTGGTCAAGCAATGCCTCAATTTTCAAATTCTCATCCTTGTTTCCAAACCACTCCATGGCCTCACCCCTCCCTAACTCTGTAATCTCCTCCAGCCCCACTGTTGGCCAGAGCATTAAACAAGTAATTATTGGAGCTTGTAAAGAAGGCAATGTAATAGTTACAGGAGACTTTAATCTTCACGTAGACTGGAACAATCAAATTGGTAAAGGTGGTCTGGAAGATGCATTTGTAGAATGTTTGCATTAGAACATAAGAAATAGGAGCAGGAGTAGGCTTTCATGACAGTTTTAAGAATATGCTGTGGAACCAACAAGGGATAAAGCTATTTCAGATTTAGTATTGTGCAATGTCACAGTAAACGATCCACTGGCAAATAGTGATCATACTACAACTGAATTCCATATTAAGTCTGAAAACTACAATCACAAACAACAATCTTAAACCTAAACAAAGCCAATTACATTGAATGAGGGGAGAACTGGCTAAGGTTGATTGGGTAAATAGACTAAAAGGTATGGCAGTAAATAAACAGTGGGAAACGTTTAAATAAACAATTCAAAATGTTCAGCAAAAATACAATCCATTAAAAAACAAAAATTCAGCAAGATAGATC
This sequence comes from Heterodontus francisci, assembly GCF_036365525.1. Taxonomy (NCBI): domain Eukaryota; kingdom Metazoa; phylum Chordata; class Chondrichthyes; order Heterodontiformes; family Heterodontidae; genus Heterodontus; species Heterodontus francisci. The sequence continues at coordinate 794,090 of NW_027140616.1, forward strand.
CATCCGTGGCTTAGTAAGGAGGTTAAGGATACTATTAGACTAAAAGAGGCTCATAATCTTGAAAAGAATAGTATTAAGCCTGAGGACTGGGAGTGTTTTAGAAACCAGCAAAGGGTGACCAAAAAGTCTGTCTTCACAGTAGAAGACACAAATAACATACCAGAAATAGAGGGTAATCTAGGGCTAATCAGAGCGAGGAAATTAAGATAATTGATATCAGCAGAGAACAAGCACTGGAAAAACTTAAGGGTTTAAAATCCGGCAAATGCCCAGGACCTGATGTCTTACATCCTCGAGTTCTAAAAGAGGTAACTGCAGGGATAGTGCATGCAGTGGTTTTGATTTTCCAAAGTTGCCTTGATTCTAGAACGGTCCCAGCAGATTGGAAGACAGCAAATGTAACACTGTCTTTCAAGAAAGGAGAGGAAGAGAAAACAGTAAACTATAGGGCAGTTAGTCTAACATCAGTCGTCGGGAAAATGCTGGAATCTATTAAGGAAGTCTGAAGTCTTAAAAATGATAATATGATCAGACATGGTTTTACAAAAGGGAAATTGTGTTTGACAAATTTATAACAGTTTTTTGAGGATGTAACCAGTAGGGTAGATAAAGAGGAACCAGTAGATACAGTATACTTGGATTTCCAAAAGGCATTCGATAAGGTGCCACATAAAAGGTTAATACGCAAGATAAGGGCTCATGGAGTTGGGGGTAACATATCAGCATTGATCGAGGATTGGTTAATGGACAGGAAGAAAACAGTATGGCTAAATGGGGCATTTTCAATTTGGCAGGCAGCAAATAGTGGCATGCCACAAGGATCAGTGCTGGGGCCTTAGCTATTTCCAACCTACATTAATGACTTAAGACAAAAAGATCAAGAGTAATATATCTAAGTTTGTTGACAATACAAAGGCAGGAGGGAATGTAAGCTGTTAGGAGGACACAGAGAGGCTGCAAAGAGTTATAGATAAAGTGAGTGGGCAACAAGCTGGCAGATGGAGTGCAATGTGGGGATGTGTGAGCTTACTGACATTCGTAGTAATAGAAAAGCAGAATATTTTTTCAAAGGTGTGAAACTTGTAACAGGGTATGCGTGTAAAAGGAACCCAGAAAGTTAGCAGGCAGGTACAGCAAGCAATTAGGAAGGCAAATGGCAGGTTGGCCTTTATTGTAAACGGATTGGAGTACAAAAATGAAGATGTCTTGCTACAATTGTACATTGGGCTTTGCTGAGACCACATGTGAAGCACTGTGTGCAATTTTGGTCTCTATATCTAAGGAAGGATATACTTGCCTTGGAGGCGGTACAGCCAAGGTTCACAGGAATGAGAAGAACAAACAAAGAACAAAGAAAATGACAGCACAGGAACAGGCCCTTCGGCCCTCCAAGCCTGCGCTGATCCAGATCCTCTATTTAAACATGACGCCTATTTTCTAAGGGTCTGTATCTCGAGTCGCTCTGAACAGGCTCCAGAAGCTGGCCGAGCGCGTCTACCCTGAGGCACAGTGTGGCTTTCGTGCAGAGAGATCGACTATTGACATGCTGTTCTCCCTTCGTCAGATACAGGAGAAATGCCGTGAACAACAGATGCCCCTCTACATTGCTTTCATTGATCTCACCAAAGCCTTTGACCTCGTCAGCAGACGTGGTCTCTTCAGACTACTAGAAAAGATCGGATGTCCACCAAAGCTACTAAGTATCATCACCTCATTCCATGACAATATGAAAGGCACAATTCAACATGGTGGCTCCTCATCAGAGCCCTTTCCTATCCTGAGTGGTGTGAAACAGGGCTGTGTTCTTGCACCCACACTTTTTGGGATTTTCTTCTCCCTGCTGCTTTCACATGCGTTCAAATCCTCTGAAGAAGGAATTTTCCTCCACACAAGATCAGGGGGCAGGTTGTTCAACCTTGCCCGTCTAAGAGCGAAGTCCAAAGTACGGAAAGTCCTCATCAGAGAACTCCTCTTTGCTGACGATGCTGCTTTAACATCTCACACTGAAGAATGCCTGCAGAGTCTCATCGACAGGTTTGCGTCTGCCTGCAATGAATTTGGCCTAACCATCAGCCTCAAGAAAACGAACATCATGGGGCAGGATGTCAGAAATGCTCCATCCATCAATATTGGCGACCACGCTCTGGAAGTGGTTCAAGAGTTCACCTACCTAGGCTCAACTATCACCAGTAACCTGTCTCTAGATGCAGAAATCAACAAGCGCATGGGTAAGGCTTCCACTGCTATGTCCAGACTGGCCAAGAGAGTGTGGGAAAATGGCGCACTGACACGGAACACAAAAGTCCGAGTGTATCAGGCCTGTGTCCTCAGTACCTTGCTCTACGGCAGCGAGGCCTGGACAACGTATGCCAGCCAAGAGCGACGTCTCAATTCATTCCATCTTCGCTGCCTTCGGAGAATACTTGGCATCAGGTGGCAGGACTATATCTCCAACACAGAAGTCCTTGAAGCGGCCAACACCCCCAGCTTATACACACTACTGAGTCAGCGGCGCTTGAGATGGCTTGGCCACGTGAGCCGCATGGAAGATGGCAGGATCCCCAAAGACACATTGTACAGCGAGCTCGCCACTGGTATCAGACCCACCGGCCGTCCATGTCTCCGTTATAAAGACGTCTGCAAACGCGACATGAAATCGTGTGACATTGATCACAAGTCGTGGGAGTCAGTTGCCAGCATTCGCCAGAGCTGGCGGGCAGCCATAAAGACAGGGCTAAATTGTGGCGAGTCGAAGAGACTTAGTAGTTGGCAGGAAAAAAGACAGAGGCGCAAGGGGAGAGCCAACTGTGCAACAGCCCCAACCAACAAATTTCTCTGCAGCACCTGTGGAAGAGCCTGTCACTCCAGAATTGGCCTTTATAGCCACTCCAGGCGCTGCTTCACAAACCACTGACCACCTCCAGGCGCGTATCCATTGTCTCTCGAGATAAGGAGGCCCAAAAGAAAGAAAGAAAAAAGAAGTATCTCTTTACTTCCTGCCCATTCATGTATCTGTCTAGATACATCTTAAAAGATGCTATCGTGCCCACGTCTACCACCTCCGCTGGCAACGCGTTCCAGGCACCCAACACCCTCTGCGTAAAGAACTTTCCACGCATATCCCCCCTAAACATTTCCCCTTTCACTTTGAACTCGTGACCCCTAGAAGGTTGTCCTATGATGAAAGGCTGAGTAAATTGAGTCTATATTCTCTGGAGTTTCGAAGAATAAGAGATGATCGCATTGAAACATAAGATTCTGAAGGGGCTTGACAGGGTTGACACTGAGAAGTTGTTTCTCCTGGCTGAGAATCAAGAACACAGGGACACAGTCTCAGGATAAGGGGTCAATCACACAGGACTGAGAGGAGAAATTTCTTTACTGAGGGGGTTGTGAATCTTTGGAATTGTCTACCCCAGAAGGTTGTGGATGCTCCATCGTTTAGTATATTTAAGGCTGAGATAGATGGATTTTTGGTCTCTCAGGGAATCAAGGGATATGGGGAGAGGGCGGGAAAGTGTCGCTGAGGATCAGCCATGATTGTATTGCATGGCGGAGCAGGCTCGAGGGGCCGAATGGTCTACTCCTGCTCCTATTTCTTATGTTCTTACATACAGCACGGGTTACAGCAAAGTAAAGCTCCCTCTACACTGTCCCAGCAAACACTCCCAAGACAGGTACAGCACGGGGTTAGAAAAAAATGGGATTGGCTGGGCAATTCGTGAAGCACTTCCTGTCTGCAATCGGGGGAGCAGCTGCACCTGCAACTAGAGAGTGAGGACTGGAGTAACTGGAGAGAGGTGACTGCACAGTGGAGAGAGCTGCATTTATTGTGGAACTGTTGCACTTTTTCAAGGACTAACAAGACCTGCAAGCCATTTTGGAGAGGTGGGTGTTGGAGCACCAGAGAACTGTTTGTTGTTTGGACTGTTGGGGGAGGGAGCAGGCACCAGAAGATCCAGGAGTGGGGCTGCTAAATTCTGTAGGAAGCCCCTGTATTTGCTCGTGTTTACCTTCCATCCTGCACAAAAGGGGCTCCCTCTCCATCCCCAAATGTGTGGCTCGGGATGGCTGGAGCTGCCCGGCTGAAGACAATCTTTATCGAACTGAAGGAAAAGGAGAGAACTGGGCACTCTAGCCCACCCGGGCGAAGAGCCCTCCCCTAACTGGAAGACTGGACTGTGGACTCTGCAGTAAGGTGCTCCAACCACCAATTGAACAGTAACATCCTCGCAGCCCTTCTCTCCCTTCCATCACTCGGCCACCTACCCTCTCCTCGTCCTTTTCAGCCCTATCCTCCTCTACTCCCATTTCCCCCCACCCCAAACCCACATCATACTGCTAGTGTTTAAAAGAAAACTGTTGTGTGCTTTGTTTCTTGGGGTTGGGCATGGCTCTTCGACCCCATGGCAAGCCCCTCTTTGTCGGTGGCGGGGCCTTCTCGCACGTATGCTGCTGCGGCTGCACCTGTTGCCCCGTCACCGTTTGCGCTGGTAACATCAAAGCATGAGGTCAAGAGCTATGTCCACCCCAATATGTCAATAGAGGTATGCGTGAAGGCAATGGCCGAGGTTGTCAGCCCTTCGGCCATTGTTGCTGCCTCAAAAATGTACGGGAAGGCAGTGTTTTTCCTGAAGACCGAGCGGGCGGTGTCCCTGGCTCTGAGCAAGGGGCTCACCGTGGGCGGGACCTTTCTGCCAGTGGACCCCCTGGAGGGCACTGCGCAACAGGTCATTCTGTCGAATGTCCCGCCCTTCATTGCTGGTGAGCTCCTCCTTCCCCACCTGCACCATCTGGGGAGGTAAAGACAGGGCTTACCCCAGTCCTGCTCAGTCTTCGGGAGAACAGCCTCCGGCATGTGTACTCCTTCCGCTGCGAGTTATTTATGCAGCTGGTGCGGGAGGAGGTCACTTCAATGTGGAGTTCCAGGGGATGGCCTACCGCGTCTTCTGGACCTTGGACGGGGCGTGGTGCCATGTCTGCAAGGGAGTGGGGCATGTTTGTAAGAACTGCCACAACCTCCCAGCTGCCAACTCCACCTCAGCAGCCCAGGGTGGTGCTGCTGCACCTCCTCCCACTCCCCCTACACCTCCACCAGATACCGTTCAGTCGGTAACGGAGGCTGTGGTTTTCACAGCCTCTGGTGGGGAGGCAGGTACCCGTCCAAGTGGAAGGAAGGCGCAGAGGAAAAATAAACATAGAGAGGTGCGTCCCCTGGACACCGTGGCACAACCCGAGCCTGAGCTCAGCCCAAGGTCCGCTCCTGGGGAATCCACCTGCCCCAGGGCTGGGCTCAGGCCCAGGGTGACCAGGCAAAAAGTGGGTGCGGAGGCAGAGACCCCTGATGACATGGAGGTCTCTGAGTCTCCGCGCCCCTCCCGGAATATGAGGAGCAGACGTCCCTCCTCTGAAGAAGGCCCTGAACCATGGGGTCCATCTCCTGGTGTGGGTCCTCAGGCTCCCCCTGCCACCAGCACGATCAGGGCCTCGAGCCCTGGGCGGGAACCCTCCACCCCTCGGAACGGAGGTGGGGGAGATGCCCCTGTAATCTTGTGAATTCCTGAGGTGGGGGACCCGCCCTTGGTAGGGGAGTCTGTGGACCTTATGGGAGAAATCATTCCTTTGGCTGATGGGTCGGGTGTCCTGGGTGAGGGCGAGACCTGTGAGGGGTCGCCCTCCCAACAGCCTGATGCTCCTGCCCGGGATGTACCCGACCCAGAGGCCAATCTGTGTACTTCCCTGTCTGCTGGTCCTGTGGGCTCTGGCTCTGGCTGGATTTCCGCAGTCGAGCACTTCCATCTCCCCTGGACCACTCATTGGCCTGGGGACGGAGGTGGAGGGGGGTTCTGAACCGCTGGCACCCACAGGCTCCAGTTCCATTCTTGAACCGAGAGAGGACTCCTCCGCCATCCATCCTGGGGGTGGGATCGTGACGGAGGCGGGACCAGGTGGCGTAGCCAGGACGTCCGCCCCACAGCGTGTGGTGGGTGTGTTGGCTGCTGGCGGTGACGACGCGGAGGAGGATGGGGACTCGATGTGGGGCATGCAGGACAATCTTGATTCCATCGTCAGTGAGGTGGTGGAGTCCCTCGTGCCTCTCACCGAGTCTCCTCTCATCCGCACAGTGGAACTCCGGGATTTCCTCACGGCATGCAGGGGTTGCTGTAATAAAGTACAGCTGGCCGTTGGTCGAATCTGGCGCTGATCATCCAGTCCGTCTGTGCCGCCCTCAAGAAAGCGGGGAAGGGCGCAGGCGTGAAACTGGTTGAGAGGCGCCGATTTACTGCGTTCCTCAATGGATTGCTGGGGGAGTGGAAGGCCAGGTGCACTTCCACTCCCTCCTCACAGTGAGCTGTTGGTGACAATTTTTAAGTACCTTTGACATGAAGATAACCATAGCCAGCCTCAACATCAATTGCAGCAGGAGGTCTCACCGCAAATTTCACAACCTCAGTCCTCAGGGAAGGGAGATATGTGGTGAGCTTTCTGCAGGAAACCCACACCGTTCCAGGAGACGAAGCCTCCTGGCTCCTGGAGTGGAAGGGTGGGGTCGACATGAGTCACCTTACCCTTATTTCTAGTGGGGTGGCTTTCTTGTTGACATGACTTTTCAGCCGGAGATCTTGGAGGTCAAGGAGCTCGTGCTGGGCCACTTGCTCCACCTCGCCGTTCGCCTGGGTAGCGTGCCGCTCCACCTTGTGAACGTGTATGCACCCAGGCCCGGCACGATGCAAGCACACTTCTTTGAAGAAGTGTTCGCTCTCCTGAGCTCCATCTATCGCGGTGAGTGCATCATCCTTGGGAGGGATTTTTACTGTACCCTCGAGATCCAGTCCCCAGTGCAGCCAAGCGTCGGTGGAGAAGTTGAGGGAACTGATCAGCTCCCTCAACTTGGTGGACGTCTGACGAAATCTCCATCCCGAATCCAGTGCCTTCACGTGGGGGTCTGGCGGTGGGGAGTCTCGTGTCGACCGCCTCTACATTTCGCAGGCGTACGTCTCATGCGTCTTGGCGGCCTCCATGCCGCTGTTGCCATGCTCGGACCACCACCTGGTGTGGACGGAGTTCACTCCGCTCCGTACACGGGCGGGATCCGCGTACTGCCACTTTAGCAACCGGCTGCTGGAGGACGAGCAATTCCGGAATTTATTCCATCGATTGTAGACCGACTGGAGAAGGAAGCAGAGGGGCTTCTCCTCCTTGAGGCTATGGTGGCATGTGGGCAAGACTCAACAGATGGGAGCTTGTGTCACTAGCTGTGAGAGAGATTAAATATGGTAGCTTTAACGATCACTACACATGGTGTAGTTTTCTCAATGAAATTGATCCGGATGTAACTGACGAGCACAGCTGCCGATACTTCAATCTCCGATCCTGCTGTCTTCACAGTCCAGAGTGTCTGCAGCCACGGCATGCGGTAAGTCCATTGAGGTGAAGAAGGAGCTGCGGGACCCGAGAGAAGTCCTGTGAAAAGGTGCCCCGAACACCCAAAACATCCACGAACGGCCCCCCCGGCCGCAACTTCAAAGCGCCCGCGGGAGATGGCTCGGAGAGCATCTGCAGCGCACTGTCGGCAATGCTGCATGCCTTGATTTAAACCACTGCAAAAAAAAACCCTTAGCAAATGTAATCACCTCTAAGTCTGCCAAATGATGCTTCACCTCCCGAAGGACGTGGATGAGCTTTCCGGACGTCGATGGTGGGCACTGAGGAAATGGCTTATTACCTGCACCAGATTCCACCCCCCCTCCCCCCCCCTTTTACCCCCCTTCCACCCCCCCCACCCCCGTCCCCTTCCCTGCTCCACCCTCTCAGCTCACCCCCTCACAACCCCGTCCCAGCCCGCCCCCCCCTCGCACCATCTTCACCCCGCACCCCCTTCCCCTGCACCCCCCCCAACCCCCTCCCTCTACCCCTCCCCCTTGCATCCCCTCCTCCCACCGGCACCATCCTACACCTGTGTAGGGGCCCCAACAACCCCACTGCCTTGTGGGCGTCTCGGGAGAGACCAAGGCTAAGGGAGTAAACCCTAACAGAAAATCCGGAGCGGAACCCCGTAGGCGGTCATGTGTCACCTTTGGCATGTTTCCGGCAGTTCCTGCAGCCATACTGGTGCCAAACGTCGTGTCCTGCACTCCTTTGGACCCCACCAGAAAGGCCGAGAGGGGGGTTTTGACGACTGGGCAACTCTCAACCTCCATAAATTTGCCCAGGCATGCGCCATGGAGAGGTCACTCCATAGTTGCCTCACAGCGACTAAAACAACACGGAAGGCAGCAGTTACGGGTTATAAGTCCAGATAAATTGGCGTAGAAACTGGGCGCCACGGGTTGCCTTTGTCGGTGGGAGAGGTCATTGCACCTCACTGGACAGCTACCGCCTGCCTCAAACCGGGCAGCCCCCGGTCAATAAGGTTCTGTCCCGCCACAGTCTGCCTGCTTCAATGGGTGCTTGGAGCTCAGGGTCATTGCCCGAAAGGTGGACTGATACACCGCACCAAACAACATGAAAAAAGGAAAGAAGGTACCAGCCCTTCGCTTTGCAAGCTGGAACGTCAGAACTATGTGTCCTGGCCTGTCGGAAGACCTTACACAAATCAACGATTCTCGGAAGACCGCCATCATTAACAACGAGCTCAGTAGATTCAATGTGGACATTGCAGCACTTCAGGAGACTCGCCTCCCCGCGAGTGGCTCTCTAGCAGAGCAAGACTACACCTTCTTCTGGCAGGGCAGGGATCCTGAAGAACCAAGACAGCATGGAGTGGGCTTCGCCATCAGAAACTCCTTGCTCAGCATGATAGAGCCTCCCTCAAATGGCTCGGAACGCATACTGTCCATCCGACTGCTCACCACCTCTACTCAGCATCTATGCTCCAACACTCTGCTCCGCACCTGAAGCTAAAGACCAGTTCTATGAACAACTCCATAACATCATTAGCAGCATCCCCAACACCGAACACCTATTCCTGCTGGGGGACTTTAATGCCAGGGTTGGGGCCGACCATGACTCATGGCCCTCCTGCCTTGGGCGCTATGGCGTTGGAAGGATGAATGAGAACGGGCAGAGACTGCTTGAGTTGTGTACCTATCATAACCTCTGCATCACCAACTCGTTCTTTCACACTAAACCCTGTCACCAGGTTTCATGGAGGCACCCAAGATCACGTCGTTGGCACCAGCTAGACCTCATTGTCACAAGGCGAGCCGCCTTAAACAGTGTTCAAATCACACGCAGCTTCCACAGTGCGGACTGCGACACCGACCACTCCCTGGTGTGCAGCAAGGTTAGACTCAGACCAAAGAAGTTGCATCATTCCAAGCAGAAGGGCCACCCGCGCATCAACACGAGCAGAATTTCTCACCCACAGCTGTTACAAAAATTTCTAAATTCACTTGTAACAGCCCTTCAAAACACTCCCACAGGGGATGCTGAGACCAAGTGGGCCCACATCAGAGACGCCATCTATGAGTCAGCTTTGACCACCTACGGCAAAAGTGCGAAGAGAAATGCAGACTGATTTCAATCTCATAATGAAGAGCTGGAACCTGTCATAGCCGCTAAGCGCATTGCACTTTTGAACTACAAGAAAGCCCCCAGCGATTTAACATCCGCAGCACTTAAAGCAGCCAGAAGTACTGCACAAAGAACAGCTAGGCGTTGCGCAAACGACTACTGGCAACACCTATGCAGTCATATTCAGCTGGCCTCAGACACCGGAAACATCAGAGGAATGTATGATGGCATGAAGAGAGCTCTTGGGCCAACCATCAAGAAGATCACCCCCCTCAAATCTAAATCGGGGGACATAATCACTGACCAACGCAAACAGATGGACCGCTGGGTTGAGCACTACCTAGAACTGTACTCCAGGGAGAATGTCTGTGTCATATCTGTGTCTTCTGTCAGGAGTACGCAAAGGGGTCAACCAAGAGGTGGGAAGCCGAGATTGGGCGCCTGGAGAGGAAGGTGCTCGACTTGGAGTCCCGCCTCGGTCATGCCGTCACGGACCCGGCCCTGTAGCAGGCATACAAAGAGAAGGGCACGCTGAGAGACCTGCAGCTCATAGGGTCCCGAAGCGCGTATGTGAGGTCGCGGACCCAGATCCTGGAAGGTTTGGACCGCGCCTCACCCTTCTTCTACTTGCTGGAAAAATGGCGGGTGCTCCGTTAGCAGCTCGTTGAACTGCTGGCCGACGACGGATCCTCCATCACGGATCCGGAGGGAATAGGCCTCCTCGTCCGTACCTATTACAGTGCGTTGTTCTCTCCGGATCCGTCCAGGAAGGACGCGCGCAGAGTTTTGTGGGAGGACCTGCCAAAGGTCAGCCTGGAGGACGCCGGTAGATTGGAGGCTCCGCTCACGTTGGTGCAGCTGACCGGCACCCTCCACCAGCTCTCGAGGGACAAATCCCCGGGGCTGGACAGGCTGACCGTGGAGTTCCTCAGGACATTCAGGGACGTCCTGGGGGATGATTACGCGCGGGTCCTGGGGGAAAGCCTGTCGACCGGGGAGATGCCCTGCTGCCGAAGAAGGACGATCTCCGCCTGCTTAAAAACTGGCGCCCGGTCTCCCTCCTCAGCACGGATTATAAGATCTTTGCCCGGATTATGTCTACCAGCCTGAGCTCCATGCTGGCCCACATGATCCACCCCAACCAGTCCTACACGGTCCTGGGCCGGTCCATCCAGAACAACATCCACCTGGTCCGGGACTTGATCCATCTTTCCCAGAGGACTGGTCTGTCGGTCGCCTTTCTCTCCCTCGATCAGGAGAAGGCGTTCGACAGGGTGGATCACGAATACCTTTTCGGGACTCTGCGCGCTTTCGGACTCAGGCCGCATTTTGTGGCCCGGGTCTGACTTTTGTACGCAGTCGTAGAGTGTCTGGTCAAAGTTAACGGGTCCTTGACGGCTTCCCTTCGCTTTGGGGGAGGAGTGCGTCAGGGATGGCCCATGTCCAGCCAATTGTATACCATCTGCCTGGAGCCGTTCGCAGGAGGTTGATGGGATTGGCTCTGCGCGGGCCGGCAATGCAGGTTGTCCTCTCAGCTTACGCCGATGACGTGCTCCTCGCGGTCACAGATCCCTTTGACTTGTGGAGGATGCGCAACTCCCCAGACCTTTTCTGCTGTGTCCTCCGCAAGGATCAATTGGAAGAAATGTTCTGGACTCCTAGTGGGTCAGAGGGAGATGGACTCCCTGCCGGAGGAGGTAACACCTTATGCGTGGAGCATCACATACCTCCACTATCTGGGAGTCCACCTTAGCACCGCTGAGGAAGCCTGGCTGGCAAAATGGCAGGAGTTGGAGGCGAAGGTCACCACTCGGCTGGGACACTGGACAGGACTGCTCCGAGTGCTTTCCTACAGGGGCTGAGTGTTGGTCATAAACCAACTGGTGGCCTCGATGCTGTGGTACTGGTTGGTCACTCTGGCCCCGCCACCTGCATTCACCACCAAGATCCAGAAGAGACTTGTCGATTTCTTCTGGGGCAAGAGGAAACACTGGATCTCTACCGTGGTCCTGAGTCTCCCGATTGAGGAGGGCGGTCAGTCGCTGGTGTGCATCTGCATCCAGGCTGCGACTCTCCGCCTTCGGACCCTGCAGAGATACCTGTATGTCGAGCGCCCTCCCAGATGGTGTGCACTGGTGACGTATTTTTTCCACCAGTGTCACTGCCTTCAAGACGACACACAGCTCCCGGCGGAGAATGTTAGCCATTCCTCTCTGAAGGAGTTGCCTGTCTTTTACCGGGATCTATTCCGAGTCTCACATCTGCAAATGCGACATGAAGTCCTGTGACATTGATCACAAGTCGTGGGAGTCAGTTGCCAGCCATCGCCAGAGCTGGCGGGCGGCCATAAAGGCGGGGCTAAAGTGTGGCGAGTCGAAGAGACTTAGCAGTTGGCAGGAAAAAAGACAGAAGCGCAAGGGGAGAGCTAACTGTGTAACAGCCCCGACAATCAATTTTTTCTGCAGCACCTGTGGAAGAGTCTGTCATTCTAGTATTGGCCTTTATAGCCACTCCAGGCGCTGCTCCACAAACCATTGACCACCTCCAGGTGCTTACCCATTGTCTCCCGAGACAAGGAGGCCAAAGAAGATTCCGAGTCTGGAACATGGTCGCCTCCAGTCAGGACGCTACCCCGCCGGCGGAGGAGAGCGCCTCGGCTGTCCAGGCGACCGACTCCAGGGATGGACCGGCATGCGGAGGAGTAGCCTAAGCCCCCGGGACGCCCCTCACTGCGGGTGGCTCGGGGGTGCGGAGCGCTCCCGGCCGAGCTGACCCCCACTCGGCTGGAACTGCTCATCGGATCTAGGCCCCGAAACCCTCCTCGGGAGCCGGTCCTTAACAACCCAAGCCACCTCTCGGACATGCCCTCCATGCCATTCCAATCAGCGTGGAGCGGTTTCCTGTACAGACTGCTCCTGCACACTCTCCCCTTCCTCGCCCTCGTCAGCTGGCCGGACACGCCCTGGCGGTCTATGTTTCCATCTGGCGGCGAGGGGACACCCCGATGGAGGTCTCTCTATGTGGGAGTCCTCTCCCTTTACATTGGGGACCTGGGGTGGAGGGTGCTGCACAGGGCAGTCCCGTGCAATAGACTTTTAACTAGGTTCACTGACTACCAGGCTGCCTGTAATTTCTGTATATATGGAGTGTGCGAGGTTGCAGCCCCTCTTTGAGCACTTGAAGGGGCTGCTCCTCAAATTTTGGCTGCACTTCAGTCCCATGCTCCTGATCTTTGGGCACCCGGTGCGCAGGGGTCTGGGCCGGGAGCAGGATCTCCTCGTCCGTCTGCTCCTGGGCCTGGCCAAGGTGGCAATTCACAGGTCCAGGCTGCAGGCCGTCGGGGGGTCCGCCCGCGCCCAGGTGTCCCTGGAGAAGGAGCATGCAGTGTCCGCCGGTACGCTTGAGGCCTACCGTGACCGGTGGGCACCACAGGGACTGGAGTGCATCGTCGACGCCGAGAATGGAATCTTAATTTGAGTTTTGTTTTATTTATCTGTTTTTAGTAAAGTTATTTTTATAAAATGTATATAAAGGGGACCTGAGGAATAAAGGCCCCCTCGACAAAAATAAATAAAAGGGGCCTGGGGCATAAAGTCCACCCTAAAAAAAAAACGGGATTAGATACAGAGTAAAGCTCCCTCTACACTGTCGTATTTCAAAAGGTGGTGGATGCTGGGTGAAATGACATATTTAAGATTGAGATCTACGAATTTTTATGAGGATAGATTAACAAGGTTTAGTGATGCAAGATGGAGTTAAGGTACAGATCAAACATGCCCTCCTCCTGCTCCTGTTGTCAGGTTGTTGTCAGGCCTGATAGGCTGAAGTGTCCAGTGACCAGCTGCACACTGATAAGTGACAGTGGGGGGAGTAGGTCCGGGAGGGGCCTGAGTCGATGTTTTACTTCCCACTGTCAGCTGAAGATATTTCAGAACAATTCTCTTCCACCCAACTGGAACTAACAACAGTCACTTCATCCATTAGCTGCTGAACAGCGAGACAGCCCAAATTGTCTACACGTGAACAAGTGGACACTTGCTCACAAACCAACTGATCCATAACTCACCTGCACAAACAAAAAGCACATCTTCCACTGGCTGCACATCGACACTTGCAAAGGAACCTGTATCTCTGCTGTCCTCTGACTCGTCTCCATCACTGGGGCAAGTGAAGATGAAGTGTTACAAGAAAAACGTCAGAAAAGGGCCATCTGTCAGAAAACCCCCTACACAGCACCGTCCCCACAGACACACCTCACAGCACCGTCCCCACAGACACACCTCACAGCACCGTCCCCGCAGACACACCTCACAGCACCGTCCCTGCAGACACACCTCACAGCACCGTCCCCGCAGACACACCTCACAGCACCATCCCCACAGACACACCTCACAGCACCGTTCCCGCAGACACACCTCACAGCACCGTCCCCACAGACACACCTCACAGCATCATCCCCACAGACACACCTCACAGCACCGTCCCCGCAGACACACCTCACAGCACCGTTCCTGCAGACACACCTCACAGCACCGTCCCCGCAGACACACCTCACAGCACCGTTCCTGCAGACACACCTCACAGCACCGTCCCCGCAGACACACCTCAAAGCACCGTCCCCGCAGACACACCTCAAAGCACCGTCCCCACAGACACACCTCACAGCACCGTCCCCGCAGACACACCTCACAGCACCGTCCCCGCAGACACACCTCACAGCACCGTCCCCGCAGACACACCTCACAGCACCGTCCCCGCAGACACACCTCACAGCACCGTCCCCGCAGACACACCTCACAGCACCGTCCCCGCAGACACACCTCACAGCACCGTCCCCGCAGACACACCTCACAGCACCGTCCCCACAGACACACCTCACAGCACCGTCCCCACAGACACACCTCACAGCACCGTCCCTGCAGACACGCAGAGCTCACAGCACCGTCCCCACAGACACACCTCACTGCACCGTCCCTGCAGACACGCAGACTTCACAGCACCGTCCCCACAGACACACCTCACTGCACCGTCCCTGCAGACACAACTCACAGCACCGTCCCTGCAGACACACCTCACAGCACCATTCCTGCAGACATGCACACCTCACTGCACCATCCCCACAGACACACCTCACAGCACCGTTCCTGCAGACATGCACACCTCACTGCACCATCCCCACAGACACACCTCACAGCACCGTCCCTGCAGACACACCTCACAGCACAGTTCCTGCAGACATGCACACCTCACTGCACCATCCCCACAGACACACCTCACTGCACCATCCCCACAGACACACCTCACAGCACCGTCCCTGCAGACACATCTCACAGCACCGTTCCTGCAGACACGCACACCTCACTGCACTGTCCCCACAGACACACCTCACAGCACCGTCCCTGCAGACCTCACTGCACCATCCCCACAGACACACCTCACTGCACTGTCCCCACAGACACAACTCACAGCACCGTCCCAGCAGACACACCTCACAGCACCGTTCCTGCAGACACACCTCACAGCACCGTCCCTGCAGACACACCTCACAGCACCGTCCCTGTAGACACACCTCACAGCACCGTTCCTGCAGACACACCTCACAGCACCGTTCCTGCAGACACACCTCACAGCACCGTTCCTGCAGACACACCTCACAGCACCATCCCCGCAGACACACCTCACAGCACCGTTCCTGCAGACACACCTCACAGCACCGTCCCTACAGACACACCTCACAGCACCGTCCCCACAGACACACCTCACAGCACCGTCCCTACAGACACACCTCACAGCACCGTCCCCACAGACACACCTCACAGCACCGTCCCCACAGACACACCTCACAGCACCGTCCCTGCAGACACACCTCACAGCACCGTCCCTGCAGACACACCTCACAGCACCGTCCCTACAGACACACCTCACAGCACCGTCCCCACAGACACACCTCACAGCACCGTCCCCACAGACACACCTCACTGCACTGTCCCCACAGACACAACTCACAGCACCGTCCCTGCAGACACACCTCACAGCACCGTCCCTGCAGACACACCTCACAGCACCGTCCCTGCAGACACACAGACCTCACTGCACCATCCCCACAGACACACCTCACAGCACCGTCCCTGCAGACACACCTCACAGCACCGTCCCCACAGACACACCTCACAGCACCGTCCCTGCAGACACACCTCACAGCACCGTCCCCACAGACACACCTCACAGCACCGTCCCCACAGACACACCTCACAGCACCGTCCCTGCAGACACACCTCACAGCACCGTCCCTGCAGACACACCTCACAGCACCGTCCCCACAGACACACCTCACAGCACCGTCCCCACAGACACACCTCACAGCACCGTCCCTGCAGACACACAGACCTCACTGCACGTTTCCTCAACCTCCTCCACAGTCCCATTTGGCACATTGTTAGACTAAAGACAGTAGGAATGTGTCATGCAACTTAGGGCACTCACTAAGACGGCACCCCTGCTCTCATCAACGAGACAAACAGACAGTGCTCACACTTCCAAAGAGATTAAGTGTTTCCACTGAAGTTAGCTTTTTCGATCTTGGCAATGTGCATGTTCATTTACTTTAACGTACCTGTTCCGCCTTTCTGCCTCCTCTTGGGTTTCTTCAACAAACACATCCAAAGACTGGAAAGGAATAAAGGAGCTGGGTCAGTGTAAAACACGGCCGAGCGGGGTCGATGTAAAACATGGGCGAGTGGGGTCAGTGTAAAACACGGGTGAGCGGGGTCGATGTCAAACATGGGCGAGTGGGGTCGGTGTAAAACACGGCCGAGCGGGGTCGGTCTAAAACACGGGCGAGCGAGGTCGGTCTAAACCACGGGTGAGCGGGGTTGGTGTAAAACACGGGCGAGCGGGGTCAGTGTAAAACATGGCCGTAGGGTTGGTGTAAAACACGGGCGAGCGGGTTCATTATAAAACACGGGCGAGTGGGGTTGGTGTAAAACTCAGTTGAGCGGGGTTGGTGTAAAACACAGCCGAGCGGGGTCGGTGTAAAACACGGCCGAGCGGGGTCGGTGTAAAACTCGGCTGAGCGGGTTGGTCTAAAACACGGGTGAGCGGGGTCGGTGTAAAACATGGCCGTTGGGTTGGTGCAAAACATGGGCGAGCGGGGTCGGTGTAAAACACGGGCGGGCTGGTTCATTATAAAACACGGCCGAGCGGGGTTGGTGTAAAACACGGCCGAGCGGGGTCGGTGTAAAACACGGGCGAGTGGGGTCGGTGTAAAACACGGCCGAGTGGGGTCGGTGTAAAACACGGCCGAGCTGGGTCGGTGTAAAACACGGGCGAGCGGAGTCGGTGTAAAACACGGGCGAGCGGGGTCGGTGTAAAACACGGGCGAGCTGGGTCGGTGTAAAACACGGCCGAGTGGGTTCGGGGTAAAACATGCCGAGCGGATCGGTGTAAAACATGCCGAGCGGGGTCTGTGTAAAACACGGGCGAGTGGGGTCGGTGTAAAACACGGGCGAGCGGGGCCAGTGTAAAACATTCCGAGCGGGGTCGGTGTAAAACACGGGCGAGCGGGGTCGGTGTAAAACACGGGCGAGTGGGGTCAGTGTAAAACACAGCCAAGTGGGTTCGGTGTAAAACACGGGCGAGTGAGGTTAGTGTAAAACACGGGCGAGCAGGGTCAGTGTAAAACACGGGCGAGCAGGGTCAGTGTAAAACATGCCGAGTGGGGTCGGTGTAAAACATGGCGAGCAGGGTCGGTGTAAAACATGCCGAGCAGGGTCAGTGTAAAACACAGGCGAGTGGGGTCGGTGTAAAACACGGGCGAGTGGGGTCAGTGCTAAACAAGGCCGAGCGGGGTTGGTGTAAAACATGGGCGAGTGGGGTTAGTGTAAAACACGGGCGAGCGGGGTCAGTGTAAAACATGCCGAGTGGGGTCGGTGTAAAACATGGCGAGCGGGGTCGGTGTAAAACATGCCGAGCGGGGTCAGTGTAAAACACGGGCGAGCGGGGTCAGTGTAAAACACGGGCGAGCTGGGTCGGTGTAAAACACGGGCGAGCGGAGTCGGTGTAAAACACGGGCGAGCGGGGTCGGTGTAAAACACGGCCGAGTGGGGTCGGGGTAAAACATGCCGAGCGGATCGGTGTAAAACATGCCGAGCGGGGTCTGTGTAAAACACGGGCGAGTGGGGTCGGTGTAAAACACGGGCGAGCGGGGTCAGTGTAAAACACGGCCAAGCGGGTTCGGTGTAAAACACGGGCGAGTGATGTTAGTGTAAAACACGGGCGAGCAGGGTCAGTGTAAAACACGGGCGAGCAGGGTCAGTGTAAAACATGCCGAGTGGGGTCGGTGTAAAACATGGCGAGCAGGGTCGGTGTAAAACATGCCGAGCAGGGTCAGTGTAAAACAAAGGCGAGTGGGTTCGGTGTAAAACACGGGCGAGCGGGGTCAGTGTAAAACATTCCGAGCGGGGTCAGTGTAAAACACGGGCGAACGGGGTCGGTGTAGAACACGGGCGAGTGGGGTCAATGTAAAACACGGCAAGTGGGGTCAGTGTAAAACATGGGCGAGTGGGGTCGGTGTGAAGCACGGCCGAGCGGGGTCGGTGTAAAACACGGCCGAGCGGGGTCGGTGTAAAACACGGCCGAGCGGGGTCAGTGTAAAACATGGGCCAGTGGGGTCGGTGTAAAACATGGGCAAGTGGGGTCGGTCTAAAACACGGGTGAGCGGGGTCGGTGTAAAACTCGGTTGAGCGGGTCGGTCAAAAACACGGGTGAGCGGGGTCGGTGTAAAACATGGGCGAGTGGGGTTAGTGTAAAACACGGGCGAGCGGGGTCAGTGTAAAACATGCCGAGTGGGGTCGGTGTAAAACATGGCGAGTGGGGTCGGTGTAAAACATGCCGAGCGGGGTCAGTGTAAAACACGGGCGAGCGGGGTCAGTGTAAAACACGGGCGAGCGGGGTCGGTGTAAAACACGGCCGAGCGGGGTAGGTGTAAAACACGGCCGAGCTGGGTCGGTGTAAAACACGGGCGAGCGGAGTCGGTGTAAAACACGGGCGAGCGGGGTCGGTGTAAAACACGGGCGAGCGGGGTCAGTGTAAAACACGGCCGAGTGGGGTCGGGGTAAAACATGCCGAGCGGATCGGTGTAAAACATGCCGAGCGGGGTCTGTGTAAAACACGGGCGAGTGGGGTCGGTGTAAAACACGGGCGAGCGGGGTCAGTGTAAAACACGGCCAAGCGGGTTCGGTGTAAAACACGGGCGAGTGATGTTAGTGTAAAACACGGGCGAGCAGGGTCAGTGTAAAACACGGGCGAGCAGGGTCAGTGTAAAACATGCCGAGTGGGGTCGGTGTAAAACATGGCGAGCAGGGTCGGTGTAAAACATGCCGAGCAGGGTCAGTGTAAAACACGGGCGAGCGGGGTCGGTGTAGAACACGGGCGAGTGGGGTCAGTGTAAAACACGGCGAGTGGGGTCAGTGTAAAACATGGGCGAGTGGGGTCGGTGTGAAGCACGGCCGAGCGGGGTCGGTGTAAAACACGGCCGAGCGGGGTCGGTGTAAAACACGGCCGAGCGGGGTCAGTGTAAAACATGGGCCAGTGGGGCCGGTGTAAAACATGGGCAAGTGGGGTCGGTCTAAAACACGGGTGAGCGGGGTCGGTGTAAAACTCGGTTGAGCGGGTCGGTCTAAAACACGGGTGAGCGGGGTCGGTGTAAAACATGGCCGTTGGGTCGGTGTAAAACACGGGTGAGCGGGGTCGGTGTAAAACACGGGTGAGCGGGGTCGGTGTAAAACTCGGCTGAGCGGGTTGGTCTAAAACATGGGTGAGCGGGGTCGGTGTAAAACATGGCCGTTGGGTTGGTGTAAAACATGGGCGAGCGGGGTCGGTGTAAAACACGGGCGGGCTGGTTCATTATAAAACACGGCCGAGCGGGGTTGGTGTAAAACACGGCCGAGCGGGGTCGGTGTAACACACGGGCGAGTGGGGTCGGTGTAAAACACGGCCGAGCGGGGTCAGTGTAAAACATTCCAAGCGGGGTCGGTGTAAAACACGGGCGAGCGGGGTCGGTGTAAAACACGGGCGAGTGGGGTCAGTGTAAAACACAGCCAAGCGGGTTCGGTGTAAAACACGGGCGAGTGAGGTTAGTGTAAAACACGGGCGAGCAGGGTCAGTGTAAAACACGGGCGAGCAGGGTCAGTGTAAAACATGCCGAGTGGGGTCGGTGTAAAACATGGCGAGCAGGGTCGGTGTAAAACATGCCGAGCAGGGTCAGTGTAAAACACAGGCGAGTGGGGTCAGTGCTAAACAAGGCCGAGCGGGGTCAGTGTAAAACATGGGCGAGTGGGGTTAGTGTAAAACACGGGCGAGCGGGGTCAGTGTAAAACATGCCGAGTGGGGTCGGTGTAAAACATGCCGAGCGGGGTCAGTGTAAAACACGGGCGAGCGGGGTCAGTGTAAAACACGGGCGAGCGGGGTCGGTGCAAAACACGGCCGAGCGGGGTCGGTGTAAAACACGGCCGAGCTGGGTCGGTGTAAAACACGGGTGAGCGGAGTCGGTGTAAAACACGGGCGAGCGGGGTCGGTGTAAAACACGGGCGAGTGATGTTAGTGTAAAACACGGGCGAGCAGGGTCAGTGTAAAACACGGGCGAGCAGGGTCAGTGTAAAACATGCCGAGTGGGGTCGGTGTAAAACATGGCGAGCAGGGTCGGTGTAAAACATGCCGAGCAGGGTCAGTGTAAAACAAAGGCGAGTGGGGTCAGTGTAAAACATGGGCGAGTGGGGTCGGTGTGAAGCACGGCCGAGCGGGGTCAGTGTAAAACATGGGCCAGTGGGGTTGGTGTAAAACATGGGCAAGTGGGGTCGGTCTAAAACACGGGTGAGCGGGGTCGGTGCAAAACTCGGTTGAGCGGGTCGGTCTAAAACACGGGTGAGCGGGGTCGGTGTAAAACATGGCCGTTGGGTCGGTGTAAAACACGGGCGAGTGGGGTCGGTGTAAAACACGGGCGAGCGGGGCCAGTGTAAAACATTCCGAGCGGGGTCGGTGTAAAACACGGGCGAGCGGGGTCGGTGTAAAACACGGGCGAGTGGGGTCAGTGTAAAACACAGCCAAGCGGGTTCGGTGTAAAACACGGGCGAGTGAGGTTAGTGTAAAACACGGGCGAGCAGGGTCAGTGTAAAACACGGGCGAGTGGGGTCAGTGCTAAACAAGGCCGAGTGGGGTTGGTGTAAAACACGGCGAGTGGGGTCAGTGTAAAACATGGGCGAGTGGGGTCGGTGTGAAGCACGGCCGAGCGGGGTCGGTGTAAAACACGGCCGAGCGGGGTCGGTGTAAAACACGGCCGAGCGGGGTCAGTGTAAAACATGGGCCAGTGGGGTCGGTGTAAAACATGGGCAAGTGGGGTCGGTCTAAAACACGGGTGAGCGGGGTCGGTGTAAAACTCGGTTGAGCGGGTCGGTCTAAAACACGGGTGAGCGGGGTCGGTGTAAAACATGGCCGTTGGGTCGGTGTGAAACACGGGTGAGCGGGGTCGGTGTAAAACACGGGTGAGCGGGGTCGGTGTAAAACTCGGCTGAGCGGGTTGGTCTAAAACACGGGTGAGCGGGGTCGGTGTAAAACATGGCCGTTGGGTTGGTGTAAAACATGGGCGAGCGGGGTCGGTGTAAAACACGGGCGGGCTGGTTCATTATAAAACACGGCCGAGCGGGGTCGGTGTAAAACATGGCGAGCAGGGTCGGTGTAAAACATGCCGAGCAGGGTCAGTGTAAAACACAGGCGAGTGGGGTCGGTGTAAAACACGGGCGAGTGGGGTCAGTGCTAAACAAGGCCGAGCGGGGTTGGTGTAAAACATGGGCGAGTGGGGTTAGTGTAAAACACGGGCGAGCAGGGTCAGTGTAAAACATGCCGAGTGGGGTCGGTGTAAAACATGCCGAGCGGGGTCAGTGTAAAACACGGGCGAGCGGGGTCAGTGTAAAACACGGGCGAGCGGGGTCGGTGCAAAACACGGCCGAGCGGGGTCGGTGTAAAACACGGCCGAGCTGGGTCGGTGTAAAACACGGGCGAGCGGAGTCGGTGTAAAACACGGGCGAGCGGGGTCGGTGTAAAACACGGGCGAGTGATGTTAGTGTAAAACACGGGCGAGCAGGGTCAGTGTAAAACACGGGCGAGCAGGGTCAGTGTAAAACATGCCGAGTGGGGTCGGTGTAAAACATGGCGAGCAGGGTCGGTGTAAAACATGCCGAGCAGGGTCAGTGTAAAACAAAGGCGAGTGGGGTCAGTGTAAAACATGGGCGAGTGGGGTCGGTGTGAAGCACGGCCGAGCGGGGTCAGTGTAAAACATGGGCCAGTGGGGTCGGTGTAAAACATGGGCAAGTGGGGTCGGTCTAAAACACGGGTGAGCGGGGTCGGTGCAAAACTCGGTTGAGCGGGTCGGTCTAAAACACGGGTGAGCGGGGTCGGTGTAAAACACGGCTGAGCGGGGTCGGTGTAAAACACGGCCGAGCGGGATCAGTGTAAAACATGGGCCAGTGGGGTCGGTGTAAAACATGGGCAAGTGGGGTCGGTCTAAAACACGGGTGAGCGGGGTCGGTGTAAAACTCGGTTGAGCGGGTCGGTCTAAAACACGGGTGAGCGGGGTCGGTGTAAAACATGGCCGTTGGGTCGGTGTGAAACACGGGTGAGCGGGGTCGGTGTAAAACACGGGTGAGCGGGGTCGGTGTAAAACTCGGCTGAGCGGGTTGGTCTAAAACACGGGTGAGCGGGGTCGGTGTAAAACATGGCCGTTGGGTTGGTGTAAAACATGGGCGAGCGGGGTCGGTGTAAAACACGGGCGGGCTGGTTCATTATAAAACACGGCCGAGCGGGGTCGGTGTAAAACATGGCGAGCAGGGTCGGTGTAAAACATGCCGAGCAGGGTCAGTGTAAAACACAGGCGAGTGGGGTCGGTGTAAAACACGGGCGAGTGGGGTCAGTGCTAAACAAGGCCGAGCGGGGTTGGTGTAAAACATGGGCGAGTGGGGTTAGTGTAAAACACGGGCGAGCGGGGTCAGTGTAAAACATGCCGAGTGGGGTCGGTGTAAAACATGCCGAGCGGGGTCAGTGTAAAACACGGGCGAGCGGGGTCAGTGTAAAACACGGGCGAGCGGGGTCGGTGCAAAACACGGCCGAGCGGGGTCGGTGTAAAACACGGCCGAGCTGGGTCGGTGTAAAACACGGGCGAGCGGAGTCGGTGTAAAACACGGGCGAGCGGGGTCGGTGTAAAACACGGGCGAGTGATGTTAGTGTAAAACACGGGCGAGCAGGGTCAGTGTAAAACACGGGCGAGCAGGGTCAGTGTAAAACATGCCGAGTGGGGTCGGTGTAAAACATGGCGAGCAGGGTCGGTGTAAAACATGCCGAGCAGGGTCAGTGTAAAACAAAGGCGAGTGGGGTCAGTGTAAAACATGGGCGAGTGGGGTCGGTGTGAAGCACGGCCGAGCGGGGTCAGTGTAAAACATGGGCCAGTGGGGTCGGTGTAAAACATGGGCAAGTGGGGTCGGTCTAAAACACGGGTGAGCGGGGTCGGTGCAAAACTCGGTTGAGCGGGTCGGTCTAAAACACGGGTGAGCGGGGTCGGTGTAAAACATGGCCGTTGGGTCGGTGTAAAACACGGGCGAGTGGGGTCGGTGTAAAACACGGGCGAGCGGGGCCAGTGTAAAACATTCCGAGCGGGGTCGGTGTAAAACACGGGCGAGCGGGGTCGGTGTAAAACACGGGCGAGTGGGGTCAGTGTAAAACACAGCCAAGCGGGTTCGGTGTAAAACACGGGCGAGTGAGGTTAGTGTAAAACACGGGTGAGCAGGGTCAGTGTAAAACACGGGCGAGTGGGGTCAGTGCTAAACAAGGCCGAGTGGGGTTGGTGTAAAACACGGCGAGTGGGGTCAGTGTAAAACATGGGCGAGTGGGGTCGGTGTGAAGCACGGCCGAGCGGGGTCTGTGTAAAACACGGCCGAGCGGGGTCGGTGTAAAACACGGCCGAGCGGGGTCAGTGTAAAACATGGGCCAGTGGGGTCGGTGTAAAACATGGGCAAGTGGGGTCGGTCTAAAACACGGGTGAGCGGGGTCGGTGTAAAACTCGGTTGAGCGGGTCGGTCTAAAACACGGGTGAGCGGGGTCGGTGTAAAACATGGCCGTTGGGTCGGTGTGAAACACGGGTGAGCGGGGTCGGTGTAAAACACGGGTGAGCGGGGTCGGTGTAAAACTCGGCTGAGCGGGTTGGTCTAAAACACGGGTGAGCGGGGTCGGTGTAAAACATGGCCGTTGGGTTGGTGTAAAACATGGGCGAGCGGGGTCGGTGTAAAACACGGGCGGGCTGGTTCATTATAAAACACGGCCGAGCGGGGTCGGTGTAAAACATGGCGAGCAGGGTCGGTGTAAAACATGCCGAGCAGGGTCAGTGTAAAACACAGGCGAGTGGGGTCGGTGTAAAACACGGGCGAGTGGGGTCAGTGCTAAACAAGGCCGAGCGGGGTTGGTGTAAAACATGGGCGAGTGGGGTTAGTGTAAAACACGGGCGAGCGGGGTCAGGGTAAAACATAGGCGAGTGGGGTCGGTGTAAAACACGGGCGAGTGGGGTCAGTGCTAAACAAGGCCGAGCGGGGTCAGTGTAAAACATGGGCGAGTGGGGTCAGTGTAAAACATGCCGAGTGGGGTCGGTGTAAAACATGGCGAGCGGGGTCGGTGTAAAACATGCCGAGCGGGGTCAGTGGAAAACACGGGCGAGCGGGGTCAGTGTAAAACACGGGCGAGCGGGGTCGGTGTAAAACATGCAGAGCGGGGTCAGTGTAAAACACGGACGGGCGAGCGGGGTCAATGTAAAACATGCTGAGTGGGGTCGGTGTAAAACATGGCAAGCGGGGTCGGTGTAAAACATGCCGAGCGGGGTCAGTGTAAAACACGGGTGAGTGGGGTCGGTGTAAAACATGCAGAGCGGGGTCAGTGTAAAACACGGGCGAGCGGGGTCAATGTAAAACATGCTGAGTGGGGTCGGTGTAAAACATGGCAAGCGGGGTCGGTGTAAAACATTCCGAGCGGGGTCGGTGTAAAACACGGGCGAGTGGGGTCGGTGTAAAACACGGGCGAGCGGGGTCAGTGTAAAACACGGCCAAGCGGGTTCGGTGTAAAACACGGGCGAGTGAGGGTAGTGTAAAACACGGGCGAGCAGGGTCAGTGTAAAACACGGGCGAGCAGGGTCAGTGTAAAACATGCCGAGTGGGGTCGGTGTAAAACATGGCGAGCAGGGTCGGTGTAAAACATGCCGAGCAGGGTCAGTGTAAAACACAGGCGAGTGGGGTCAGTGTAAAACACGGGCGAGTGGGGTCAGTGCTAAACAAGGCCGAGCGGGGTCGGTGTAAAACATGC
The DNA here is from genome assembly GCF_036365525.1 of Heterodontus francisci. NCBI lineage: Eukaryota > Metazoa > Chordata > Chondrichthyes > Heterodontiformes > Heterodontidae > Heterodontus > Heterodontus francisci. The sequence continues at coordinate 818,996 of NW_027140616.1, forward strand.
CGAGCGGGGTCTGTGTAAAACACGGGCGAGTGGGGTCGGTGTAAAACACGGGCGAGCGGGGTCAGTGTAAAACACGGCCAAGCGGGTTCGGTGTAAAACACGGGCGAGTGATGTTAGTGTAAAACACGGGCGAGCAGGGTCAGTGTAAAACACGGGCGAGCAGGGTCAGTGTAAAACATGCCGCGTGGGGTCGGTGTAAAACATGGCGAGCAGGGTCGGTGTAAAACATGCCGAGCAGGGTCAGTGTAAAACACAGGCGAGTGGGGTCGGTGTAAAACACGGGCGAGTGGGGTCAGTGCTAAACAAGGCCGAGCGGGGTCAGTGTAAAACATGGGCGAGTGGGGTCAGTGTAAAACATGCCGAGTGGGGTCGGTGTAAAACATGGCGAGCGGGGTCGGTGTAAAACATGCCGAGCGGGGTCAGTGGAAAACACGGGCGAGCGGGGTCAGTGTAAAACACGGGCGAGCGGGGTCGGTGTAAAACATGCAGAGCGGGGTCAGTGTAAAACACGGACGGGCGAGCGGGGTCAATGTAAAACATGCTGAGTGGGGTCGGTGTAAAACATGGCAAGCGGGGTCGGTGTAAAACATGCCGAGCGGGGTCAGTGTAAAACACGGGTGAGTGGGGTCGGTGTAAAACATGCAGAGCGGGGTCAGTGTAAAACACGGGCGAGCGGGGTCAATGTAAAACATGCTGAGTGGGGTCGGTGTAAAACATGGCAAGCGGGGTCGGTGTAAAACATTCCGAGCGGGGTCGGTGTAAAACACGGGCGAGTGGGGTCGGTGGAAAACACGGGCGAGCGGGGTCAGTGTAAAACACGGCCAAGCGGGTTCGGTGTAAAACACGGGCGAGTGAGGGTAGTGTAAAACACGGGCGAGCAGGGTCAGTGTAAAACACGGGCGAGCAGGGTCAGTGTAAAACATGCCGAGTGGGGTCGGTGTAAAACATGGCGAGCAGGGTCGGTGTAAAACATGCCGAGCAGGGTCAGTGTAAAACACAGGCGAGTGGGGTCGGTGTAAAACACGGGCGAGTGGGGTCAGTGCTAAACAAGGCCGAGCGGGGTCGGTGTAAAACATGGGCGAGTGGGGTTAGTGTAAAACACGGGCGAGCGGGGTCAGTGTAAAACATGCCGAGTGGGGTCGGTGTAAAACATGGCGAGCGGGGTCGGTGTAAAACATGCCGAGCAGGGTCAGTGTGAAACACGGGCGAGCGGGGTCAGTGTAAAACACGGGCGAGCGGGGTCGGTGTAAAACATGCCGAGCGGGGTCAGTGTAAAACACGGGCGAGCGGGGTCAATGTAAAACATGCTGAGTGGGGTCGGTGTAAAACATGGCAAGCGGGGTCAGTGTAAAACATGCCGAGCGGGGTCAGTGTAAAACACGGGCAAGTGGGGTCAGTGTAAAATACGGCTGAGCGGGGTCGGTGTAAAACATGGCGAGCGGGGTCAGTGTAAAACATGCCGAGCGGGGTCAGTGTAAAACACGGGCAAGTGGCGTTAGTGTAAAACACGGCCGAGCGGGGTCAGTGTAAAACATGGGCGAGTGGGGTCAGTGTAAAACATGGGCGAGTGGGGTCAGTGTAAAACACGGCCGAGTGGGGTCGGTGTAAAACATGGCGAGCGGGGTCAGTGTAAAACACGGGCGAGTGGGGTCAGTGTAAAATATGGCTGAGCGGGGTCAGTGTAAAACACGGGTAGGTGGGGTCAGTGTAAAACACGGCTGAGTGGGGTCGGTGTAAAACATGGCGAGCGGGGTCAGTGTAAAACATGCCGAGCGGGGTCAGTGTAAAACACGGGCAAGTGGCGTCAGTGTAAAACACGGCCGAGCGGGGTCAGTGTAAAACATGGGCGAGTGGGGTCAGTGTAAAACACGGCCGAGTGGGGTCGGTGTAAAACATGGCGAGCGGGGTCAGTGTAAAACACGGGCGAGTGGGGTCAGTGTAAAATACGGCTGAGCGGGGTCAGTGTAAAACACGGGTAGGTGGGGTCAGTGTAAAACACGGCTGAGTGGGGTCGGTGTAAAACATGGCGAGCGGGTTCGGTGTAAAACACGGGCGAGTGGGGTTAGTGTAAAACACGGGCGAGCAGGGTCAGTGTAAAACACGGGCGAGCGGGGTCAGTGTAAAACATGCCGAGTGGGGTCGGTGTAAAACATGGCGAGCGGGGTCGGTGTAAAACATGCCGAGCAGGGTCAGTGTAAAACACAGGCGAGTGGGGTCGGTGTAAAACATGCCGAGCGGGGTCAGTGTAAAACACGGGCGAGCGGGGTCAGTGTAAAACACGGGCGAGTGGGGTCAATGTAAAACATGCCGAGTGGGGTCGGTGTAAAACATGGCGAGCGGGGTCGGTGTAAAACATGCCGAGCGGGGTCAGTGTAAAACACGGGCAAGTGGGGTCAGTGTAAAATACGGCTGAGCGGGTCGGAGTAAAACATGGCGAGCGGGGTCGGTGTAAAACATGCCGAGCGGGGTCAGTGTAAAACACGGCCGAGCGGGTCAGTGTAAAACATGGGCGAGTGGGGTCAGTGTAAAACACGGCCGAGTGGGGTCGGTGTAAAACATGGCGAGCGGGGTCGGTGTAAAACATGCCGAGCGGGGTCAGTGTAAAACACGGGCGAGCAGGGTCAGTGTAAAACACGGGCAAGCGGGGTCGGTGTAAAACATGGGCGAGTGGGGTCAGTGTAAAACACGGGCGAGCGGGGTCGGTGTAAAACATGCCGAGCGGGGTCAGTGTAAAACACGGGCGAGCGGGGTCAGTGTAAAACACGGGCGAGTGGGTCGGTGTAAAACATGCCGAGCGGGGTCAGTGTAAAACACGGGTGAGCGGGGTCAGTGTAAAACACGGGCGAGCGGGGTCGGTGTAAAACATGGCGAGCGGGGTCAGTGTAAAACACGGGTAGGTGGGGTCAGTGTAAAATACGGCTGAGCGGGGTCGGTGTAAAACATGCCGAGCGGGGTCGGTGTAAAATATGGCGAGCGGGGTCGGTGTAAAACATGCCGAGCGGGGTCAGTGTAAAACACGGGCGAGCGGGGTCAGTGTAAAACACGGGCGAGCGGGGTCGGTGTAAAACATGCCGAGCGGGGTCAGTGTAAAACACGGGCGAGCGGGGTCAATGTAAAACATGCTGAGTGGGGTCAGTGTAAAACATGGCAAGCGGGGTCGGTGTAAAACATGCCGAGCGGGGTCAGTGTAAAACACGGGCAAGTGGGGTCAGTGTAAAATACGGCTGAGCGGGGTCGGTGTAAAACATGGCGAGCGGGGTCAGTGTAAAACATGCCGAGCGGGGTCAGTGTAAAACATGGGCAAGTGGGGTCAGTGTAAAACACGGCCGAGCGGGGTCAGTGTAAAACATGCCGAGCGGGGTCAGTGTAAAACACGGGCGAGCGGGGTCAGTGTAAAACACGGGCGAGTGGGGTCAATGTAAAACATGCCGAGTGGGGTCGGTGTAAAACATGGCGAGCGGGGTCGGTGTAAAACATGCCGAGCGGGGTCAGTGTAAAACACGGGCAAGTGGGGTCAGTGTAAAATACGGCTGAGCGGGGTCGGAGTAAAACATGGCGAGCGGGGTCGGTGTAAAACATGCCGAGCGGGGTCAGTGTAAAACACGGCCGAGCGGGGTCAGTGTAAAACATGGGCGAGTGGGGTCAGTGTAAAACACGGCCGAGTGGGGTCGGTGTAAAACATGGCGAGCGGGGTCGGTGTAAAACATGCCGAGCGGGGTCAGTGTAAAACACGGGCGAGCAGGGTCAGTGTAAAACACGGGCGAGCAGGGTCAGTGTAAAACACGGGCGAGCGGGGTCGGTGTAAAACATGGGCGAGTGGGGTCAGTGTAAAACACGGGCGAGCGGGGTCGGTGTAAAACATGCCGAGCGGGGTCAGTGTAAAACACGGGCGAGCGGGGTCAGTGTAAAACACGGGCGAGTGGGTCGGTGTAAAACATGCCGAGTGGGGTCGGTGTAAAACACGGGCGAGTGGGGTCAGTGCTAAACAAGGCCGAGCGGGGTCGGTGTAAAACATGGGCGAGTGGGGTTAGTGTAAAACACGGGCGAGCGGGGTCAGTGTAAAACATGCCGAGTGGGGTCGGTGTAAAATATGGCGAGCGGGGTCGGTGTAAAACATGCCGAGCAGGGTCAGTGTAAAACACGGGCGAGCGGGGTCCGTGTAAAACACGGGCGAGCGGGGTCGGTGTAAAACATGCCGAGCGGGGTCAGTGTAAAACACGGGCGAGCGGGGTCAATGTAAAACATGCTGAGTGGGGTCGGTGTAAAACATGGCAAGCGGGGTCAGTGTAAAACATGCCGAGCGGGGTCAGTGTAAAACACGGGCAAGTGGGGTCAGTGTAAAATACGGCTGAGCGGGGTCGGTGTAAAACATGGCGAGCGGGGTCAGTGTAAAACATGCCGAGCGGGGTCAGTGTAAAACACGGGCAAGTGGCGTCAGTGTAAAACACGGCCGAGCGGGGTCAGTGTAAAACATGGGCGAGTGGGGTCAGTGTAAAACACGGCCGAGTGGGGTCGGTGTAAAACATGGCGAGCGGGGTCAGTGTAAAACACGGGCGAGTGGGGTCAGTGTAAAATACGGCTGAGCGGGGTCAGTGTAAAACACGGGTAGGTGGGGTCAGTGTAAAACACGGGCAAGTGGGGTCAGTGTAAAACACGGCTGAGTGGGGTCGGTGTAAAACATGGCGAGCGGGTTCGGTGTAAAACACGGGCGAGTGGGGTTAGTGTAAAACACGGGCGAGCAGGGTCAGTGTAAAACACGGGCGAGTGGGGTCAATGTAAAACATGCCGAGTGGGGTCGGTGTAAAACATGGCGAGCGGGGTCGGTGTAAAACATGCCGAGCGGGGTCAGTGTAAAACACAGGCGAGTGGGGTCAGTGTAAAATACGGCTGAGCGGGTCGGAGTAAAACATGGCGAGCGGGGTCGGTGTAAAACATGCCGAGCGGGGTCAGTGTAAAACACGGCCGAGCGGGGTCAGTGTAAAACATGGGCGAGTGGGGTCAGTGTAAAACACGGCCGAGTGGGGTCGGTGTAAAACATGGCGAGCGGGGTCGGTGTAAAACATGCCGAGCGGGGTCAGTGTAAAACACGGGCGAGCAGGGTCAGTGTAAAACACGGGCGAGCGGGGTCGGTGTAAAACATGGGCGAGTGGGGTCAGTGTAAAACACGGGCGAGCGGGGTCGGTGTAAAACATGCCGAGCGGGGTCAGTGTAAAACACGGGCGAGCGGGGTCAGTGTAAAACACGGGCGAGTGGGTCGGTGTAAAACATGCCGAGCGGGGTCAGTGTAAAACACGGGTGAGCGGGGTCAGTGTAAAACACGGGCGAGCGGGGTCGGTGTAAAACATGGCGAGCGGGGTCAGTGTAAAACACGGGTAGGTGGGGTCAGTGTAAAATACGGCTGAGCGGGGTCGGTGTAAAACATGCCGAGCGGGGTCGGTGTAAAATATGGCGAGCGGGGTCGGTGTAAAACATGCCGAGCGGGGTCAGTGTAAAACACGGGCGAGCGGGGTCAGTGTAAAACACGGGCGAGCGGGGTCGGTGTAAAACATGCCGAGCGGGGTCAGTGTAAAACACGGGCGAGCGGGGTCAATGTAAAACATGCTGAGTGGGGTCAGTGTAAAACATGGCAAGCGGGGTCGGTGTAAAACATGCCGAGCGGGGTCAGTGTAAAACACGGGCAAGTGGGGTCAGTGTAAAATACGGATGAGCGGGTCGGAGTAAAACATGGCGAGCGGGGTCGGTGTAAAACATGCCGAGCGGGGTCAGTGTAAAACACGGCCGAGCGGGGTCAGTGTAAAACATGGGCGAGTGGGGTCAGTGTAAAACACGGCCGAGTGGGGTCGGTGTAAAACATGGCGAGCGGGGTCGGTGTAAAACATGCCGAGCGGGGTCAGTGTAAAACACGGGCGAGCAGGGTCAGTGTAAAACACGGGCGAGCGGGGTCGGTGTAAAACATGGGCGAGTGGGGTCAGTGTAAAACACGGGCGAGCGGGGTCGGTGTAAAACATGCCGAGCGGGGTCAGTGTAAAACACGGGCGAGCGGGGTCAGTGTAAAACACGGGCGAGTGGGTCGGTGTAAAACATGCCGAGCGGGGTCAGTGTAAAACACGGGTGAGCGGGGTCAGTGTAAAACACGGGCGAGCGGGGTCGGTGTAAAACATGGCGAGCGGGGTCAGTGTAAAACACGGGTAGGTGGGGTCAGTGTAAAATACGGCTGAGCGGGGTCGGTGTAAAACATGCCGAGCGGGGTCGGTGTAAAATATGGCGAGCGGGGTCGGTGTAAAACATGCCGAGCGGGGTCAGTGTAAAACACGGGCGAGCGGGGTCAGTGTAAAACACGGGCGAGCGGGGTCGGTGTAAAACATGCCGAGCGGGGTCAGTGTAAAACACGGGCGAGCGGGGTCAATGTAAAACATGCTGAGTGGGGTCAGTGTAAAACATGGCAAGCGGGGTCGGTGTAAAACATGCCGAGCGGGGTCAGTGTAAAACACGGGCAAGTGGGGTCAGTGTAAAATACGGATGAGCGGGGTCGGTGTAAAACATGGCGAGCGGGGTCAGTGTAAAACATGCCGAGCGGGGTCAGTGTAAAACATGGGCAAGTGGGGTCAGTGTAAAACACGGCCGAGCGGGGTCAGTGTAAAACATGCCGAGCGGGGTCAGTGTAAAACACGGGCGAGCGGGGTCAGTGTAAAACACGGGCGAGTGGGGTCAATGTAAAACATGCCGAGTGGGGTCGGTGTAAAACATGGCGAGCGGGGTCGGTGTAAAACATGCCGAGCGGGGTCAGTGTAAAACACGGGCAAGTGGGGTCAGTGTAAAATACGGCTGAGCGGGGTCAGAGTAAAACATGGCGAGCGGGGTCGGTGTAAAACATGCCGAGCGGGGTCAGTGTAAAACACGGCCGAGCGGGGTCAGTGTAAAACATGGGCGAGTGGGGTCAGTGTAAAACACGGCCGAGTGGGGTCGGTGTAAAACATGGCGAGCGGGGTCGGTGTAAAACATGCCGAGCGGGGTCAGTGTAAAACACGGGCGAGCAGGGTCAGTGTAAAACACGGGCGAGCAGGGTCAGTGTAAAACACGGGCGAGCGGGGTCGGTGTAAAACATGGGCGAGTGGGGTCAGTGTAAAACACGGGCGAGCGGGGTCGGTGTAAAACATGCCGAGCGGGGTCAGTGTAAAACACGGGCGAGCGGGGTCAGTGTAAAACACGGGCGAGTGGGTCGGTGTAAAACATGCCGAGCGGGGTCAGTGTAAAACACGGGTGAGCGGGGTCAGTGTAAAACACGGGCGAGTGGGTCGGTGTAAAACATGCCGAGCGGGGTCAGTGTAAAACACGGGTGAGCGGGGTCAGTGTAAAACACGGGCGAGCGGGGTCGGTGTAAAACATGGCGAGCGGGGTCAGTGTAAAACACGGGTAGGTGGGGTCAGTGTAAAATACGGCTGAGCGGGGTCGGTGTAAAACATGCCGAGCGGGGTCGGTGTAAAATATGGCGAGCGGGGTCGGTGTAAAACATGCCGAGCGGGGTCAGTGTAAAACACGGGCGAGCGGGGTCAGTGTAAAACACGGGCGAGCGGGGTCGGTGTAAAACATGCCGAGCGGGGTCAGTGTAAAACACGGGCGAGCGGGGTCAATGTAAAACATGCTGAGTGGGGTCAGTGTAAAACATGGCAAGCGGGGTCGGTGTAAAACATGCCGAGCGGGGTCAGTGTAAAACACGGGCAAGTGGGGTCAGTGTAAAATACGGCTGAGCGGGGTCGGTGTAAAACATGGCGAGCGGGGTCAGTGTAAAACATGCCGAGCGGGGTCAGTGTAAAACATGGGCAAGTGGGGTCAGTGTAAAACACGGCCGAGCGGGGTCAGTGTAAAACATGCCGAGTGGGGTCGGTGTAAAACATGGCGAGCGGGGTCAGTGTAAAACATGCCGAGCAGGGTCAGTGTAAAACACTGGCGAGTGGGGTCGGTGTAAAACATGCCGAGCGGGGTCAGTGTAAAACACGGGCGAGCGGGGTCAGTGTAAAACACGGGCGAGTGGGGTCAATGTAAAACATGCCGAGTGGGGTCGGTGTAAAACATGGCGAGCGGGGTCGGTGTAAAACATGCCGAGCGGGGTCAGTGTAAAACACGGGCAAGTGGGGTCAGTGTAAAATACGGCTGAGCGGGGTCGGAGTAAAACATGGCGAGCGGAGTCGGTGTAAAACATGCCGAGCGGGGTCAGTGTAAAACACGGCCGAGTGGGGTCGGTGTAAAACATGGCGAGCAGGGTCGGTGTAAAACATGCCGAGCGGGGTCAGTGTAAAACACGGGCGAGCAGGGTCAGTGTAAAACACGGGCGAGCAGGGTCAGTGTAAAACACGGGCGAGTGGGGTCAGTGTAAAACACGGGCGAGCGGGGTCGGTGTAAAACATGTCGAGCGGGGTCAGTGTAAAACACGGGCGAGCGGGGTCAGTGTAAAACACGGGCGAGTGGGTCGGTGTAAAACATGGCGAGCGGGGTCAGTGTAAAACACGGGTAAGTGGGGTCAGTGTAAAATACGGCTGAGCGGGGTCGGTGTAAAACATGCCGAGCGGGGTCGGTGTAAAATATGGCGAGCGGGGTCGGTGTAAAACATGCCGAGCGGGGTTGGTGTAAAACATGCCGAGCGGGGTCAGTGTAAAACACGGGTAAGTGGGGTCAGTGTAAAATACGGCTGAGCGGGGTCGGTGTAAAACATGGCGAGCGGGGTCGGTGTAAAACATGCCGAGCGGGGTCAGTGTAAAACACGGGCAAGTGGGGTCAGTGTAAAACACGGCCGAGCGGGGTCGGTGTAAAACATGGCGAGCGGGGTCGGTGTAAAACATGCCGAGCGGGGTCAGTGTAAAACACGGGCAAGTGGGGTCAGTGTAAAACACGGCCGAGTGGGGTCGGCGTAAAACATGGCGAGCGGGGTCAGTGTAAAATACGGCTGAGCGGGGTCGGTGTAAAACATGGCGAGCGGGGTCAGTGTAAAACACGGGCAAGTGGGGTCAGTGTAAAACACGGCCGAGTGGGGTCGGTGTAAAACATGGCGAGCGGGGTCGGTGTAAAATTCTGAGTGTGGCTCAGGTCCGTCACACAACAGCATAAAGACCTTCACTCCATACCCCTGAACCCAATTTTTCTTCTCTCCATGCCTTTCCAATTGGTCACAGAGGAGGAATGGGTCTCTTCTCCAAAATGCTCAGCTGCTTGGAGCTTGGACTAATGCCTTTCAGTGTTTCATTATGGTCTGGTACCTGAAATCGCATTTCAGCTCATTCTGAACTCCAGCTCACAACCACGTGCAGAAGGCAATGGGAGAACACTTCCACCACTTACCTGTTGCTGACTGTTTTCATGTTCTGAACTTCTCTCCACCCCATTACTGCCTCTTAGTGGTTCTGCAGTTGATTCCTCACCATCTGATGACTGTCCCGGGGGAGTTCTCGCCACCATTACCTCCTCATTTTCCTCATCAGACTCATGGTGGTGGTTAAGCATGGCTATGGACTCAGCCTGTGCCAGCTGGCCCCGCCTAAGGCACTGAGTCTCCCTGGGCATGGGTGCAGGCAGCACTGGTGGCCCAAACTCCAACTTCCGCAGCAGCTGGCTCTGTGCTTGTTTCAGACATTTCTCATATGTCTCCAGCTGGCACAGGATAACGCTTGTGTACTGGTCTGGGTCCTGGCCACTAGGACAAAATGGAATGCCCCAGAAATAATGAACCAACCCATCACCATCTGCCAAGCTTCCCCTGAGAGCATGGGGCCTGGAGGGATGTAACGGTGCTGACCCTGGGAATTCATTCCGTATACACGCCCGCTCGGAAGTTTGCACCTCCCCGCTTCTCCATTCCTTGACTGCAGACAATGCGGGTTGGAGGTTGACCATGGCAGACCGATGGGACCCACTGAAATCCACCTCCTCCTGGGTCTCCAGCAGTTTGGGCTCAGGGTTGCGGATGTATTGTGCTGCCATTTCTTGGTCTGATGATGATGGCTGTTTGTTGGGCTTGGTCTCACGCACACTGTACTGACTTGATGCCTCTCCCAGCTCCTTCTCTACGTTACTGGGAGATGGCTCCTTGGACAGAGAAGAATTCATCCCACAAGGGATGTCCACACACTGACAGAGTGAGACATTTAGGGAAGGACAACGATTCTTATGAGGTTTCAGGCTCTTCAGAGGAGACCTGGTGCTGAGAGACAAATGTTTCTCTGGAGAAAGGACGATGCTGGACTCCTGGGAACATCGGACGACTTCTTCACTCAACTTCTCCAAAACCACTAATGGGCTGAGGGAATTGTCTCCCCGCCCCGGCTCAGCTAATTCGAGTGGGGTCTGTGACTCCACTTCCTGCTGCCTCTCGGGAAGCCTAGCGTCAACTGGGGCACTTTTTCTGCACACGGCTGTCACAGTGTCTCCCACATTACTGTCGGTCACAGTCCACTTCAACTCATCACCAACGCGGCTCTCGTCGGGGCTGTGCATCTGAGACAGAATAACACAAACCTTCAAACATCACAGCAGAGACAAAATAACACACACCTTCAAACATCACAGCAGAGACAGAATAACACACACCTTCAAACATCACAGCAGAGATAGAATAACACACACCTTCAAACATCACAGCAGAGACAGAATAACACACACCTTCAAACATCACAGCAGACGCAGAATAACACACACCTTCAAACATCACAGCAGAGACAGAATAACACACACCTTCAAACATCACAGCAGAGACAGAATAACACACACCTTCAAACATCACACCAGAAACAGAATAACACACACCTTCAAACATCACAGCAGAGACAGAATAACACACACCTTCAAACATCACAGCAGAGACAGAATAACACACACCTTCAAACAGCACAGCAGAGACAGAATAACACACACCTTCAAACATCACACCAGAAACAGAATAACACACACCTTCAAACATCACAGCAGAGACAGAATAACACACACCTTCAAACATCACAGCAGAGACAGAATAACACACACCTTCAAACATCACAGCAGACAGAATAACACACACCTTCAAACATCACAGCAGAGACAGAATAACACACACCTTCAAACATCACAGCAGAGACAGAATAACACACACCTTCAAACATCACAGCAAAGACAGAATAACACACACCTTCAAACATCACAGCAGAGACAAAATAACACACACCTTCAAACATCACAGCAGAGACAGAATAACACACACCTTCAAACATCACAGCAGAGACAGAATAACACACACCTTCAAACATCACAGCAGAGACAGAATAACACACACCTTCAAACATCACAGCAGAGACAAAATAACACACACCTTCAAACATCACAGCAGAGACAGAATAACACACGCCTTCAAACATCACAGCAGAGACAGAATAACACACGCCTTCAAACATCACAGCAGAGACAGAATAACACACACCTTCAAACATCACAGCAGAGACAGAATAACACACACCTTCAAACATCACAGCAGAGACAAAATAACACACACCTTCAAACATCACAGCAGAGACAGAATAACACACACCTTCAAACATCACAGCAGACACAGAATAACACACACCTTCAAACACCACAGCAGAGACAGAATAACACACATCTTCAAACATCACAGCAGAGACAGAATAACACACACCTTCAAACATCACAGCGGAGACAGAATAAGACACACCTTCAAACATCACAGCAGAGACATAATAACACACACCTTCAAACATCACAAAAGAGACAGAATAACACACACCTTCAAACATCACAAAAGAGACAGAATAACACACACCTTCAAACATCACAGCGGAGACAGAATAACACACACCTTCAAACATCACAGCAGAGACAGAATAACACACACCTTCAAACATCACAGCGGAGACAGAATAACACACACCTTCAAACATCACAGCAGAGACAGAATAACACACACCTTCAAACATCACAGCGGAGACAGAATAACACACACCTTCAAACATCACAGCAGAGACAGAATAACACACACCTTCAAACATCACAGCAGAGACAGAATAACACACACCTTCAAACATCACAGCAGAGACAAAATAACACACACCTTCAAACATCACAGCAGAGACAGAATAACACACACCTTCAAACATCACAGCAGAGACAGAATAACACACACCTTCAAACATCACAGCAGAGACAAAATAACACACACCTTCAAACATCACAGCAGAGACAGAATAACACACACCTTCAAACATCACAGCAGAGACAGAATAACACTCACCTTCAAACATCACAGCAGAGACAGAATAACACACACCTTCAAACATCACAGCAGAGACAGAATAACACACACCTTCAAACATCACAGCAGAGACAAAATAACACACACCTTCAAACATCACAGCAGAGACAGAATAACACACACCTTCAAACATCACAGCAGACACAGAATAACACACACCTTCAAACATCACAGCAGAGACAGAATAACACACACCTTCAAACATCACAGCAGAGACAGAATAACACACACCTTCAAACATCACAGCAGAGACAGAATAACACACACCTTCAAACATCACAGCAGAGACAGAATAACACACAACTTCAAACATCACAGCAGAGACAGAATAACACACACCTTCAAACATCACAGCAGAGACAGAATAACACACACCTTCAAACACCACAGCAGAGACAGAATAACACACACCTTCAAACACCACAGCAGAGACAGAATAACACACACCTTCAAACACCACAGCAGAGACAGAATAACACACACCTTCAAACACCACAGCAGAGACAGAATAACACACACCTTCAAACACCACAGCAGAGACAGAATAACACACACCTTCAAACATCACAGCAGACACAGAATAACACACACCTTCAAACATCACAGCAGGGACAGAATAACACACACCTTCAAACATCACAGCAGAGACAGAATAACACACACCTTCAAACATCACAGCAGAGACAGAATAACACACACCTTCAAACATCACAGCAGAGACAGAATAACACACACCTTCAAACACCACAGCAGAGACAGAATAACACACACCTTCAAACACCACAGCAGAGACAGAATAACACACACCTTCAAACATCACAGCAGAGACAGAATAACACACACCTTCAAACATCACAGCAGAGACAGAATAACACACACCTTCAAACATCACAGCAGACGCAGAATAACACACACCTTCAAACATCACAGCAGAGACAGAATAACACACACCTTCAAACATCACAGCAGAGACAATAACACACACCTTCAAACATCACAGCAGAGACAGAATAACACACACCTTCAAACATCACAGCAGACGCAGAATAACACACACCTTCAAACATCACAGCAGAGACAGAATAACACACACCTTCAAACATCACAGCAGACGCAGAATAACACACACCTTCAAACATCACAGCAGAGACAGAATAACACACACCTTCAAACATCACAGCAGACGCAGAATAACACACACCTTCAAACATCACAGCAGAGACAGAATAACACACACCTTCAAACATCACAGCAGAGACAGAATAACACACACCTTCAAACATCACAGCAGAGACAGAATAACACACACCTTCAAACATCACAGCAGAGACAGAATAACACACACCTTCAAACATTTCACTTTTCTTCTTAAAACCTAAGAAAGCCTGTTTGTGCTGGTTTCTTTGCCTTATAATTGCAAAGCAGTGAACAAGGATTCACCAAGGGGGAGCTAAAAACATGATGTGTTTAAAAATTAAACCCAGTTACAGTAAGACTGTAAGGCTGAGAGGGACTCCTAGATACCTTTCTCACCTGGTCGTAACATGATATAAAACACTAGTTGGCCCCAGCTAGACTATTACATCCAATTCTGGGCATCACAATTTCACAAGGAGGTGAAGGTTCTGCAGAGATACATAAGAGATTTACTAAATGGTTTTCAGGGATAAGGGGTTATGTGGATAGACTGGAGGGGCTGGGGTTGTTCTACTGCAAACAGAGAAGATTGAGAGGCGATTTGATAGAGGTGTTTAAAATCATGAAGGGTTGAGACAGTGCAAATAAAGAGAATTTTTGTCTAATGCATGAAGAGTCGATAACAAGAGGGCATAGATTTAAGGTGATTGGCCAAAGAACCAGAGGAGACATGTGGAAAAACATTTTGCTATGTGTGGTTAGAATTTCTAATCCACTGCCTGATCGAGATTTATTAATAGCCTTCAAAAGGGAATTGGACAAATATTTCAAGAAACAAAATGTAGCGATAGGCGATAAAAGTAGAGGAGTGGGACGACCTGGACTGCTTTTGAAAAGGTGAACAGATGTAACGTGCGGAATGGCCTCCTTCTGTGCTATGCTATCCTACGATGCCATTAAAACAAATATCCAAAACGAAGTTACAGGCAGCTCGCTGGGGCAAGGATTAGGATGGTTTATACATCGAAAAACAGATACTTGGAGTGAGTTGAAGGCTGAATCACATTGAGGGTTTGGGGAGGGGATGCGTTTGAGAGACATCAGCTGGTCAGTAATGGACAAACTGATGACTTGGAACTATATCGCCGTTCCTTCACTGTCGCTGGGTCAAAATCCTGGAACTCCCATCCCAATAGTACTGTGGGTGTAACTACCTCACATGAACTGCAGCTGTTCAAGAAGGCAGCTCACCACCACCTTCTCAAGGGCAATTAGGGATGGGCAATAAATGCTGGCCTAGCCAGTGACGCCCACATCCCATGAATGAATAAACCCCACCCCCACCCCATTCCCCCAGATCAGGGGAATAGACAGTCTGACCACCCCCCCCCCATTCAAGTCAGTAATAGATAGTCTGACCACCACCCCCCCCATTCCAGTCAGTAATGGACAGTCTGACCCGCCCCCATTCCAGTCAGTAATAGACAGTCTGACCACCCCCCCCCCCCATTCAAGTCAGTAATAGATAGTCTGACCACCCCCCCCATTCCAGTCAGTAATGGACAGTCTGACCCGCCCCCATTCCAGTCAGTAATAGACAGTCTGACCACCCCCCCCCCCCATTCAAGTCAGTAATAGATAGTCTGACCACCCCCCCATTCCAGTCAGTAATGGACAGTCTGACCCGCCCCCATTCCAGTCAGTAATAGACAGTCTGACCACCCCCCCCCCCCCCATTCAAGTCAGTAATAGATAGTCTGACCACCCCCCCATTCCAGTCAGTAATGGACAGTCTGACCCGCCCCCATTCCAGTCAGTAATAGACAGTCTGACCACCCCCCCCCCCCCATTCAAGTCAGTAATAGATAGTCTGACCACCCCCCCATTCCAGTCAGTAATGGACAATCTGACCACCCCCCCCCCATTCCTGTCAGTAATAGATAGTCTGACCACCCCCCCCATTCAAGTCAGTAATAGACAGTCTGACCACACCCCCCATTCAAGTCAGTAATAGATAGTCTGACCACCCTCCCCATTCCAGTCAGTAATAGACAGTCTGACCTTCCCCCCCATTCCAGTCAGTAATAGATAGTCTGACCACCCCCCCCATTCAAGTCAGTAATAGATAGTCTGACCACCCCCCCCATTCAAGTCAGTAATAGACAGTCTGACCACACCCCCCATTCAAGTCAGTAATAGATAGTCTGACCTTCCCCCCCCATTCCAGTCAGTAATAGACAGTCTGACACCCCCCCCCCCCCCATTCCAGTCAGTAATAGACAGTCTGATGCCCCCCCCGCCATTCAAGTCAGTAATAGATAGTCTGACCACCCCCCCCCATTCCAGTCAGTAATGGACAGTCTGATACCCCCCTCCACCATTTCAGTCAGTAATAGACAGTCTGACCCCCCCCCCATTCCAGTGAGTAATAGACAGTCTGACCCCCCCACATTCCAGTCAGTAATAGACAGACTGACCACCCCCCATTCCAGTCAGTAATAGACAGTCTGACCCCTCCCCCCCATTCAAGTCAGTAATAGACAGTCTGACCACTCCCCCCCACCCCATTCCAGTCAGTAATAGACAGTCTGACCCCCCCCCATTCCAGTCAGTAATAGACAGTCTGACCCCCCAGCCCCATTCCAGTCAGTAATAGACAGTCTGACCCCTAGGACTGTCAGACCACACCCCCACAGCTGGTCAGTCGAGGACTGTCAGACCACACATCCACCGCTGGTCAGTCTAGGACTGTCAGACCACACATCCACAGCTGGTCAATCTAGGATTGTCAGACCACACCCCCACAGCTGGTCAGTCTAGGACTGTCAGACCACACCCCCACAGCTGGTCAGTCGAGGACTGTCAGACCACACATCCACAGCTGGTCAGTCTAGGACTGTCAGACCACACCCCCACAGCTGGTCAGTCGAGGACTGTCAGACCACACATCCACCGCTGGTCAGTCTAGGACTGTCAGACCACACATCCACAGCAGGTCAGTCTGGGACTGTCAGACCACACCCCCCACAGCTGGTCAGTCTAGGACTGTCAGACCACACCCCCACAGCTGGTCAGTCTAGGACTGTCAGACCACACCCCCACAGCTGGTCAGTCTAGGACTGTCAGACCACACCCCCACAGCTGGTCAGTCTAGGACTGTCAGACCACACATCCACCGCTGGTCAGTCTAGGACTGTCAGACCACACCCCCACAGCAGGTCAGTCTAGGACTGTCAGACCACACATCCACCGCTGGTCAGTCTAGGACTGTCAGACCACACCCCCACAGCAGGTCAGTCTAGGACTGTCAGACCACACATCCACCGCTGGTCAGTCTAGGACTGTCAGACCACACATCCACAGCTGGTCAGTCTGGGACTGTCAGACCACACCCCCACAGCAGGTCAGTCTAGGACTGTCAGACCACACATCCACCGCTGGTCAGTCTAGGACTGTCAGACCACACCCCCACAGCTGGTCAGTCTGGGACTGTCAGACCACACATCCACAGCTGGTCAGTCTGGGACTGTCAGACCACACCCCCACAGCAGGTCAGTTTAGGACTGTCAGACCACACATCCACCGCTGGTCAGTCTAGGACTGTCAGACCACACATCCACAGCTGGTCAGTCTGGGACTGTCAGACCACACATCCACAGCTGGTCAGTCTGGGACTGTCAGACCACACATCCACAGCTGGTCAGTCATGGGCACCTGAACCTGCGGACTTGTTCTGGGGACACAGCACCTGCAGACTCTCCTTGATTGCTTTCTTCAGCAGTTCCTCCTCCTTTTCCATGTTAGTACTTTGCTCATCAGCATCCCTGGCACTCATCATAAACGCCAGGGCCAGCTGCTGTTCCTCACCCAGCTCTACAAACAAAATGGATAGGCTGAAGTCATTATACTGTAAATAATCCCCCTACACACCCCTAAATCATCATCACACACACACACCCCCTAAATCATCATCATCACACACACACCCCCTAAATCATCATCATCATCACACACACCCCCTAAATCATCATCATCACACACACACACCCCCTAAATCATCATCATCATCACACACCCCCTAAATCATCATCATCATCACACACACCCTAAATCATCATCATCATCATCACACACACCCCCTAAATCATCATCATCACACACACACCCCCTAAATCATCATCATCATCACACACACACCCCCTAAATCATCATCATCACACACACACCCCCTAAATCATCATCATCATCACACACACCCCCTAAATCATCATCATCATCACACACACCCTAAATCATCATCATCATCATCACACACACCCCCTAAATCATCATCATCATCACACACACCCCCTAAATCATCATCATCATCACACACACCCCCCTAAATCATCATCATCATCACACACACACCCCCCTAAATCATCATCATCATCACACACACACCCCCTAAATCATCATCATCATCACACACACCCCCTAAATCATCATCATCATCACACACACCCCCTAAATCATCATCATCATCACACACACACCCCCTAAATCATCATCATCATCACACACACACCCCCTAAATCATCATCATCATCACACACACCCCCTAAATCATCATCATCATCACACACACACCCCCTAAATCATCATCATCACACACACACACCCCCTAAATCATCATCATCATCACACACACCCCCTAAATCATCATCATCATCACACACACACCCCCTAAATCATCATCATCATCACACACACACCCCCTAAATCATCATCATCATCACACACACCCCCTAAATCATCATCATCATCACACACACACCCCCTAAATCATCATCATCATCACACACACCCCCTAAATCATCATCATCACACACACACACCCCCTAAATCATCATCATCATCACACACACCCCCTAAATCATCATCATCATCACACACACACCCCCTAAATCATCATCATCACACACACACACCCCCTAAATCATCATCATCATCACACACACACCCCCTAAATCATCATCATCACACACACCCCTAAATCATCATCATCACACACACACCCCTAAATCATCATCATCACACACACACACCCTAAATCATCATCATCACACACACACACCCCTAAATCATCATCATCACACACACACACCCTAAATCATCATCATCACACACACACACCCTAAATCATCATCATCACACACACCCCCTAAATCATCATCATCATCACACACACACCCCCTAAATCATCATCATCACACACACACCCCCTAAATCATCATCATCATCACACACACACCCTAAATCATCATCATCACACACCACACCCTAAATCATCATCATCACACACACACCCCTAAATCATCATCATCACACACACACACCCCCTAAATCATCATCATCACACACACACACCCCCTAAATCATCATCATCACACACACAACTCACAACCCCCTAATCATCATCATCATCACACACACACCCCCTAAATCATCATCATCAACACACACACACCCTAAATCATCATCATCACACACACCCCCTAAATCATCATCATCATCAACACACCCCCTAAATCATCATCATCACACACACACCCCCTAAATCATCATCATCACACACACACACCCCCTAAATCATCATCATCACACACACCACCCCTAAATCATCATCATCACACACACACCCCCTAAATCATCATCATCACACACACACACCCCTAAATCATCATCATCATCACACACACACCCCTAAATCATCATCATCATCACACACACCCCCTAAATCATCATCATCACACACACACCCCCTAAATCATCATCATCATCACACACACACCCCCTAAATCATCATCATCATCACACACACACCCCTAAATCATCATCATCATCACACACACACCCCTAAATCATCATCATCACACACCACACCCCCTAAATCATCATCATCACACACACACACCCCTAAATCATCATCATCATCACACACACACCCCCTAAATCATCATCATCATCACACACACACCCCCTAAATCATCATCATCATCACACACACACCCCCTAAATCATCATCATCATCACACACACACCCCCTAAATCATCATCATCATCACACACACACCCCCTAAATCATCATCATCATCACACACACACCCCCTAAATCATCATCATCACACACACACACCCCCTAAATCATCATCATCACACACACACCACCCTAAATCATCATCATCATCACACACACACCCCCTAAATCATCATCATCATCACACACACACCCCTAAATCATCATCATCACACACACACACCCCCTAAATCATCATCATCATCACACACACACCCCCTAAATCATCATCATCATCACACACACACCCCCTAAATCATCATCATCACACACACACACCCCTAAATCATCATCATCATCACACACACACCCTAAATCATCATCATCACACACACACCCCCTAAATCATCATCATCATCACACACACCCCCTAAATCATCATCATCATCACACACACACCCCCTAAATCATCATCATCATCACACACACACCCCCTAAATCATCATCATCACACACACACCCTAAACATCATCATCACCAACCCTAATCATCATCATCACACACACACCCCTAAATCATCATCATCATCACACACACACCCCCTAAATCATCATCATCATCACACACACACCCCTAAATCATCATCATCATCACACACACACCCCCTAAATCATCATCATCACACACACACCCCCTAAATCATCATCATCATCA
The DNA here is from genome assembly GCF_036365525.1 of Heterodontus francisci. Taxonomy (NCBI): domain Eukaryota; kingdom Metazoa; phylum Chordata; class Chondrichthyes; order Heterodontiformes; family Heterodontidae; genus Heterodontus; species Heterodontus francisci. The sequence goes on from NW_027140616.1 coordinate 839,194, forward strand.
CACACACACCCCCTAAATCATCATCATCACACACACACCCCCTAAATCATCATCATCATCACACACACACCCCCTAAATCATCATCATCATCACACACACACCCCCTAAAATCATCATCATCACACACACACCCCCTAAATCATCATCATCATCACACACACACCCCCTAAATCATCATCATCACACACACACCCCCTAAATCATCATCATCACACACACACACCCTAAATCATCATCATCATCACACACACACCCCCTAAATCATCATCATCACACACACACCCCCTAAATCATCATCATCATCACACACACCCCTAAATCATCATCATCATCACACACACACCCCCTAAATCATCATCATCACACACACACCCCCTAAATCATCATCATCATCACACACACACCCTAAATCATCATCATCATCACACACACACCCCCTAAATCATCATCATCATCACACACACACCCCTAAATCATCATCATCATCACACACACACCCCCTAAATCATCATCATCATCACACACACACCCCCTAAATCATCATCATCATCACACACACACCCCTAAATCATCATCATCACACACACACACCCCTAAATCATCATCATCACACACACACCCCCTAAATCATCATCATCATCACACACACACCCCTAAATCATCATCATCACACACACACACCCCTAAATCATCATCATCATCACACACACACCCTAAATCATCATCATCACACACACACACCCCTAAATCATCATCATCACACACACACACCCCTAAATCATCATCATCATCACACACACACCCCTAAATCATCATCATCATCACACACACACCCCTAAATCATCATCATCATCACACACACACCCTAAATCATCATCATCATCACACACACACCCCCTAAATCATCATCATCATCACACACACACCCCCTAAATCATCATCATCATCACACACACACCCCCTAAATCATCATCATCATCACACACACCCCCTAAATCATCATCATCATCACACACACACCCCTAAATCATCATCATCATCACACACACCCCCTAAATCATCATCATCACACACACACCCCCTAAATCATCATCATCACACACACACCCCTAAATCATCATCATCATCACACACACACCCTAAATCATCATCATCATCACACACACACCCCCTAAATCATCATCATCACACACACACCCCCTAAATCATCATCATCACACACACACACCCCTAAATCATCATCATCATCACACACACACCCCTAAATCATCATCATCATCACACACACCCCTAAATCATCATCATCATCACACACACACCCCTAAATCATCATCATCACACACACACCCCTAAATCATCATCATCACAACACACACCCCTAAATCATCATCATCATCACACACACACCCCCTAAATCATCATCATCACACACACACACCCTAAATCATCATCATCATCACACACACACCCCCTAAATCATCATCATCACACCACACACCCCTAAATCATCATCATCATCACACACACACCCTAAATCATCATCATCACACACACACCCCCTAAATCATCATCATCATCACACACACCCCTAAATCATCATCATCACACACACACACCCCTAAATCATCATCATCATCACACACACACCCCCTAAATCATCATCATCATCACACACACCCCCTAAATCATCATCATCACACACACACCCCTAAATCATCATCATCACACACACACCCCTAAATCATCATCATCATCACACACACACCCCCTAAATCATCATCATCATCACACACACACCCTAAATCATCATCATCATCACACACAACACCCTAAATCATCATCATCATCACACACACACCCCCTAAATCATCATCATCATCACACACCCTAAATCATCATCATCATCACACACACCCCCTAAATCATCATCATCATCACACACACACCCTAAATCATCATCATCATCACACACACACCCTAAATCATCATCATCATCACACACACCCCCCTAAATCATCATCATCACACACAACACCCCCTAAATCATCATCATCATCACACACACACCCCCTAAATCATTCATCATCATCACACACCCTAAATCATCATCATCACACACACACACACCCTAAATCATCATCATCATCACACACACCCCCTAAATCATCATCATCACTCACACACCCCTAAATCATCATCATCATCACACACACCACCCTAAATCATCATCACATCACACACCCCCTAAATCATCATCATCACACACACACCCTAAATCATCATCATCATCACACACACCCCTAAATCATCATCATCATCACACACACCCCCTAAATCAA
>NW_027140617.1:0-22500 GCF_036365525.1 Heterodontus francisci
TAAATATATAAGTCTCAGGGCCTGGACTGTGGTGAGTGTGTGTGTATATATATAAGTCTCAGGGCCTGGACTGTGGTGTGTGTGTGTGTATATATATATAAGTCTCAGGGCATGGACTGTGGTGTGTGTGTGTATATAAATAAGTCTCAGGGCATGGACTGTGGTGTGTGTGTATATATATATAAGTATCAGGGCCTGGACTGTGGTGTGTGTGTGTGTGTATATATATAAGTCTCAGGGCCTGGACTGTGGTGAGTGTGTGTGTATATATATAAGTCTCAGGGCCTGGACTGTGGTGTGTGTGTGTATATATATAAGTCTCAGGGCCTGGACTGTGGTGTGTGTGTGTGTATATATAAGTCTCAGGGCCTGGACTGTGGTGTGTGTGTGTATATATATAAGTCTCAGGGCCTGGACTGTGGTGTGTGTGTGTATATATATAAGTCTCAGGGCCTGGACTGTGGTGTGTGTGTATATATATATAAGTCTCAGGGCATGGACTGTGGTGTGTGTGTGTATATATATATATAAGTATCAGGGCCTGGACTGTGGTGTGTGTATATATATATATATAAGTCTCAGTGCCTGGACTGTGGTGTGTGTGTGTATATATATATAAGTCTCAGGGCATGGACTGTGGTGTGTGTGTGTATATAAATAAGTCTCAGGGCATGGACTGTGGTGTGTGTGTATATATATATAAGTATCAGGGCCTGGACTGTGGTGTGTGTGTGTGTGTATATATATAAGTCTCAGGGCCTGGACTGTGGTGAGTGTGTGTGTATATATATAAGTCTCAGGGCCTGGACTGTGGTGTGTGTGTGTATATATATAAGTCTCAGGGCCTGGACTGTGGTGTGTGTGTGTGTATATATAAGTCTCAGGGCCTGGACTGTGGTGTGTGTGTGTATATATATAAGTCTCAGGGCCTGGACTGTGGTGTGTGTGTGTATATATATAAGTCTCAGGGCCTGGACTGTGGTGTGTGTGTATATATATATAAGTCTCAGGGCATGGACTGTGGTGTGTGTGTGTATATATATATATAAGTATCAGGGCCTGGACTGTGGTGTGTGTATATATATATATAAGTCTCAGTGCCTGGACTGTGGTGTGTGTGTGTATATATATATAAGTCTCAGGGCCTGGTCTGTGGTGTGTGTGTATATATATATAAGTCTCAGGGCATGGACTGTGGTGTGTGTGTATATATATATAAGTCTCAGGGCATGGACTGTGGTGTGTGTGTGTATATATATATAAGTCTCAGGGCCTGGTCTGTGGTGTGTGTGTGTATATATATAAGTCTCAGGGCATGGACTGTGGTGTGTGTGTATATATATATAAGTCTCAGGGCATGGACTGTGGTGTGTGTGTGTATATATATAAGTCTCAGGGCCTGGTCTGTGGTGTGTGTGTGTGTATATATATAAGTCTCAGGGCATGGACTGTGGTGTGTGTGTATATATATATATAAGTCTCAGGGCCTGGACTGTGGTGTGTGTGTGTATATATATAAGTCTCAGGGCCTGGTCTGTGGTGTGTGTGTGTATATATATAAGTCTCAGGGTCTGGACTGTGGTGTGTGTGTGTGTATATATATAAGTCTCAGGTTCTGGACTGTGGTGAGTGTGTGTATATATATAAGTCTCAGGGCCTGGACTGTGGTGTGTGTGTGTGTATATATAAGTCTCAGGGCATGGACTGTGGTGTGTGTGTATATATATATAAGTCTCAGGGCATGGACTGTGGTGTGTGTGTGTATATATATAAGTCTCAGTGCCTGGACTGTGGTGTGTGTGTGTATATATATAAGTCTCAGGGTCTGGACTGTGGTGTGTGTGTGTATATATATAAGTCTCAGGGCCTGCTCTGTGGTGTGTGTGTATATATATATAAGTCTCAGGGCATGGACTGTGGTGTGTGTGTGTATATATATTAGTCTCAGGGCCTGGTCTGTGGTGTGTGTGTGTATATATATAAGTCTCAGGGCATGGACTGTGGTGTGTGTGTATATATATATAAGTCTCAGGGCATGGACTGTGGAGTGTGTGTGTATATATATAAGTCTCAGGGCCTGGTCTGTGGTGTGTGTGTGTATATATACAAGTCTCAGGGCATGGACTGTGGTGTGTGTGTGTATATATATAAGTCTCAGGGCCTGGTCTGTGGTGTGTGTGTGTATATATATATAAGTCTCAGGGCATGGACTGTGGTGTGTGTGTGTATATATATAAGTCTCAGGGCCTGGTCTGTGGTGTGTGTGTGTATATATATAAGTCTCAGGGTCTGGACTGTGGTGTGTGTGTATATATATAAGTCTCAGGGCCTGGACTGTGGTGGTGTGTGTATATATATAAGTCTCAGGGCCTGGTCTGTGGTGTGTGTGTGTATATATATAAGTCTCAGGGCCTGGACTGTGGTGTGTGTATATATATATATAAGTCTCAGGTTCTGGACTGTGGTGAGTGTGTGTATATATATAAGTCTCAGGTTCTGGACTGTGGTGAGTGTGTGTATATATATAAGTCTCAGGGCCTGGTCTGTGGTGTGTGTGTGTATATATATAAGTCTCAGGGCATGGACAGTGGTGTGTGTGTATATATATATAAGTCTCAGGGCATGGACTGTGGTGTGTGTGTGTATATATATAAGTCTCAGGGCCCGGTCTGTGGTGTGTGTGTGTATATATATAAGTCTCAGGGTCTGGACTGTGGTGTGTGTGTGTGTATATATATAAGTCTCAGGTTCTGGACTGTGGTGAGTGTGTGTATATATATAAGTCTCAGGGCCTGGACTGTGGTGTGTGTGTGTATTTATATAAGTCTCAGGGTCTGGACTGTGGTGTGTGTGTGTGTATATATATAAGTCTCAGGTTCTGGACTGTGGTGAGTGTGTGTATATATATAAGTCTCAGGGTCTGGACTGTGGTGTGTGTGTGTATATATATATAAGTCTCAGGTTCTGGACTGTGGTGAGTGTGTGTATATATATAAGTCTCAGTGTCTGGACTGTGGTGTGTGTGTGTATATATATATAAGTCTCAGGGCCTGGACTGTGGTGTGTGTGTATATATATATAAGTCTCAGGGCATGGACTGTGGTGTGTGTGTGTATATATATAAGTCTCAGTGCCTGGACTGTGGTGTGTGTGTGTATATATATAAGTCTCAGTGCCTGGACTGTGGTGTGTGTGTGTATATATATAAGTCTCAGGGCCTGGACTGTGGTGTGTGTGTATATATATATAAGTCTCAGGGCATGGACTGTGGTGTGTGTGTCTATATATATAAGTCTCAGTGCCTGGACTGTGGTGTGTGTGTGTATATATATAAGTCTCAGGGCCTGGACTGTGGTGTGTGTGTGTGTATATATATAAGTCTCAGTGCCTGGACTGTGGTGTGTGTGTGTATATATATAAGTCTCAGGGCCTGGACTGTGGTGTGTGTGTGTGTATATATATAAGGCTCAGGGCCTGGTCTGTGGTGTGTGTGTGTATATATATAAGTCTCAGGGCATGGACTGTGGTGTGTGTGTGTATATATATAAGTCTCAGGGCCTGGACTGGGGTGAGTGTGTGTGTATATATATAAGTCTCAGGGCCTGGACTGTGGTGTGTGTGTGTCTATATATATAAGTCTCAGGGCCTGGACTGTGGTGTGTGTGTATATATATATAAGTCTCAGGGCATGGACTGTGGTGTGTGTATGTATATATATATAAGTCTCAGGGCCTGGACTGTGGTGTGTGTGTGTGTATATATATAAGTCTCAGGGCCTGGACTGTGGTGTGTGTGTATATAATTCTCAGGACCTGGACTGTGGTGTGTGTGTGTATATATATAAGTCTCAGTGCCTGGACTGTGGTGTGTGTATATATATATATAAGTCTCAGGTTCTGGACTGTGGTGAGTGTGTGTATATATATAAGTCTCAGGGCATGGACTGTGGTGTGTGTGTGTATATATATAAGTCTCAGGGCCTGGACTGTGGTGTGTGTGTGTATATATATATTCTTTGAGCAGGTGACCAAGCAAGTGGATGAGGGTAAACCAGTGGATGTGGTGTACATGGATTTTAGTAAGGCATTTGATAAGGTCCCCCATGGTAGACTTATGGAGAAAGTCAGGAGGCATGGGATAGTGGGGAATGTGGCCAGTTGGATTAAGAATTGGCTAACTGATAGAAGGCAGAGAGTGGTCTTAGATGGTAAATACTCAGCCTGGAGCCCAGTTACCAGTGGCGTGCCGCAGGGATCAGTTCTGGGTCCTCTCCTGTTTGTGATTTTTATTAACGACTTGGATGAGGAAGTCGAAGGGTGGGTCAGTAAATTTGCAGATGATACAAAGGTTGGTGGAGTTGTGGATACCGAGGAGGGCTATTGTCGTCTGCAAAGGGACTTGGATAGGTTGCAGTGCTGGGCTGAAAAGTGGCAGATGGAGTTTAACCCTGAAAAGTGTGAGGTCGTCCATTTTGGAAGGACAAACATGAATGCAAAATACTGGGTTAACGGTAGGGTTCTTGGGCATGTGGAGGAGCAGAGAGACCTTGGGGTCTATGTGCATAGATCATTGAAAGTTGCAACTCAAGTGAATAGGGCTGTGAAGAAGGCATATGGGGTGTTAGCGTTCATTAGCAGAGGGATTGAATTTAAGAGCCGTGAGGTGATGATGCAGCTGTACAGGACCTTGGTAAGGCCTCATTTGGAGTACTGTGTGCAGTTCTGGTCGCCTCATTTTAGGAAGGATGTGGAAGCCTTGGAGAGGGTGCAGAGGAGATTTACCAGGATGTTGCCTGGAATGGAGAATAAGTCTTACGAGGAAAGGCTGAACATTCTAGGCCTCTTCTCATTAGAAAGGAGAAGGATGAGGGGTGACATGATAGAGGTTTATAAGATGATCAGGGGAATAGATAGGGTAGACAGTCAGAAGCTTTTTCCCCGGGTGGAGCAAAGCGTTACAAGGGGTCATAAATTTAAGGTGAAGGGTGGGAGATATAAGGGGGATGTCAGGGGAAGGTTCTTTACCCAGAGAGTGGTCGAGGCATGGAATGCCTTGCCCGGGGAAGTTGTTGAGTCAGAAACTTTAGGGACTTTCAAAAGGCTTTTGGATAGGTATATGGATAAAGGAGAATGATGGGGTATAGATTAAATTGTCCTTGACAGAGGACAAAGGATCGGCACAACATTGTGGGCCGAAGGGCCTGTTCTGTGCTGTATGTTCTATGTTCTATGTTCTATGTTCTATATGTTCTCAGGTTCTGGACTGTGGTGAGTGTGTGTATATATATAAGTCTCAGGGCCTGGTCTGTGGTGTGTGTGTGTATATATATAAGTCTCAGGGCATGGACTGTGGTGTGTGTGTATATATATATAAGTCTCAGGGCATGGACTGTGGTGTGTGTGTGTATATATATAAGTCTCAGGGCCTGGTCTGTGGTGTGTGTGTGTATATATATAAGTCTCAGGGTCTGGACTGTGGTGTGTGTGTGTGTATATATATAAGTCTCAGGTTCTGGACTGTGGTGAGTGTGTGTATATATATAAGTCTCAGGGCCTGGACTGTGGTGTGTGTGTGTATTTATATAAGTCTCAGGGTCTGGACTGTGGTGTGTGTGTGTATATATATAAGTCTCAGGTTCTGGACTGTGGTGAGTGTGTGTATATATATAAGTCTCAGGGTCTGGACTGTGGTTTGTGTGTGTGTATATATATAAGTCTCAGGTTCTGGACTGTGGTGAGTGTGTGTATATATATAAGTCTCAGTGTCTGGACTGTGGTGTGTGTGTGTATATATATATAAGTCTCAGGGCCTGGACTGTGGTGTGTGTGTATATATATATAAGTCTCAGGGCATGGACTGTGGTGTGTGTGTGTATATATATAAGTCTCAGTGCCTGGACTGTGGTGTGTGTGTGTATATATATAAGTCTCAGGGCATGGACTGTGGTGTGTGTGTGTATATATATAAGTCTCAGTGCCTGGACTGTGGTGTGTGTGTGTATATATATAAGTCTCAGTGCCTGGACTGTGGTGTGTGTGTGTATATATATAAGTATCAGGGCCTGGACTGTGGTGTGTGTGTGTATATATATAAGTCTCAGGGCCTGGACTGTGGTGTGTGTGTGTATATATATAAGTCTCAGGGCATGGACTGTGGTGTGTGTGTATATATATATAAGTCTCAGTGCCTGGACTGTGGTGTGTGTGTATATATATATAAGTCTCAGGGCATGGACTGTGGTGTGTGTGTGTATATATATAAGTCTCAGGGCATGCACTGTGGTGTGTGTGTGTATATATATAAGTCTCAGGGCATGGACTGTGGTGTGTGTGTGTATATATATAAGTCTCAGTGCCTGGACTGTGGTGTGTGTGTGTATATATATAAGTCTCAGGGCCTGGACTGTGGTGTGTGTGTGTATATATATAAGTCTCAGTGCCTGGACTGTGGTGTGTGTGTGTATATATATAAGTCTCAGGGCCTGGACTGTGGTGTGTGTGTATATATATATAAGTCTCAGGGCATGGACTGTGGTGTCTGTGTGTATATATATAAGTCTCAGTGCCTGGACTGTGGTGTGTGTGTGTATATATATAAGTCTCAGGGCCTGGACTGTGGTGTGTGTGTGTATATATATAAGTCTCAGTGCCTGGACTGTGGTGTGTGTGTGTATATATATAAGTCTCAGGGCCTGGACTGTGGTGTGTGTGTGTGTATATATATAAGTCTCAGGGCCTGGTCTGTGGTGTGTGTGTGTATATATATAAGTCTCAGGGCATGGACTGTGGTGTGTGTGTGTATATATATAAGTCTCAGGGCCTGGACTGGGGTGAGTGTGTGTGTATATATATAAGTCTCAGGGCCTGGACTGTGGTGTGTGTGTGTGTATATATATAAGTCTCAGGGCCTGGACTGTGGTGTGTGTGTATATATATATATGAGTATCAGGGCATGGACTGTGGTGTGTGTATGTATATATATAAGTCTCAGGGTCTGGACTGTGGTGTGTGTGTGTATATATATAAGTCTCAGGGCCTGGACTGTGGTGTGTGTGTGTGTATATATATAAGTCTCAGGGCCTGGTCTGTGGTGTGTGTGTGTATATATATAAGTCTCAGGGCATGGACTGTGGTGTGTGTGTGTATATATATAAGTCTCAGGGCCTGGACTGGGGTGAGTGTGTGTGTATATATATAAGTCTCAGGGCCTGGACTGTGGTGTGTGTGTGTGTATATATATAAGTCTCAGGGCCTGGACTGTGGTGTGTGTGTGTATATAATTCTCAGGACCTGGACTGTGGTGTGTGTGTGTATATATATATAAGTCTCAGGGCATGGACTGTGGTGTGTGTGTGTATATATATAAGTCTCAGGGCCTGGAATGGGGTGAGTGTGTGTGTATATATATAAGTCTCAGGGCCTGGACTGTGGTGTGTGTGTGTGTATATATAAGTCTCAGGGCCTGGACTGTGGTGTGTGTGTATATATATAAGTCTCAGGGCCTGGACTGGGGTGAGTGTGTGTGTATATATATAAGTCTCAGGGCCTGGACTGTGGTGTGTGTGTATATATATAAGTCTCAGGGCCTGGACTGGGGTGAGTGTGTGTATATATATATAAGTCTCAGGGCCTGGACTGGGGTGAGTGTGTGTGTATATATATAAGTCTCAGGGCCTGGACTGTGGTGTGTGTGTATATATAAGTCTCAGGGCATGGACTGTGGTGTGTGTGTGTATATATATATAAGTCTCTGGGCCTGGACTGTGGTGAGTGTGTGTGTATATATATAAGTCTCTGGGCCTGGACTGTGGTGAGTGTGTGTATATATATATAAGTCTCAGGGCCTGGACTGTGGTGTGTGTGTGTATATATATATAAGTCTCAGGGCCTGGACTGGGGTGTGTGTGTGTATATATATAAGTCTCAGGGCATGGACTGTGGTGTGTGTGTGTATATATATATAAGTCTCAGGGCCTGGACTGTGGTGTGTGTGTGTGTGTATATATATAAGTATCAGGGCCTGGACTGTGGTGTGTGTGTGTATATATATAAGTCTCAGGGCCTGGACTGTGGTGAGTGTGTGTGTATATATATAAGTCTCAGGGCCTGGTCTGTGGTGTGTGTGTGTGTGTATATATATAAGTCTCAGGGCCTGGACTGTGGTGTGTGTGTGTATATATATAAGTCTCAGGGCCTGGTCTGTGGTGTGTGTGTGTGTATATATATAAGTCTCAGGGCCTGGACTGTGGTGTGTGTGTGTATATATAAGTATCAGGGCCTGGACTTTGGTGTGTGTGTGTATATATATAAGTCTCAGGGCCTGGACTGTGGTGAGTGTGTGTGTATATATATATAAGTCTCAGGGCCTGGTCTGTGGTGTGTGTGTGTGTGTATATATATAAGTCTCAGGGCATGGACTGTGGTGTGTGTGTGTATATATATAAGTCTCAGGGCCTGGACTGGGGTGAGTGTGTGTGTATATATATAAGTCTCAGGGCCTGGACTGTTGTGTGTGTGTATATATATAAGTCTCAGGGCCTGGACTGTGGTGTGTGTGTGTGTATATATAAGTATCAGGGCCTGGACTGTGGTGAGTGTGTGTGTATATATATAAGTCTCAGGGCCTGGACTGTGGTGTGTGTGTGTATATATATAAGTCTCAGGGCCTGGACTGTGGTGAGTGTGTGTGTATATATATAAGTCTCAGGGCCTGGTCTGTGGTGTGTGTGTGTGTGTATATATATAAGTCTCAGGGCCTGGACTGTGGTGTGTGTGTGTATATATATAAGTCTCAGGGCCTGGTCTGTGGTGTGTGTGTGTGTATATATATAAGTCTCAGGGCCTGGACTGTGGTGTGTGTGTGTATATATAAGTATCAGGGCCTGGACTTTGGTGTGTGTGTGTATATATATAAGTCTCAGGGCCTGGACTGTGGTGAGTGTGTGTGTATATATATAAGTCTCAGGGCCTGGTCTGTGGTGTGTGTGTGTGTGTATATATATAAGTCTCAGGGCATGGACTGTGGTGTGTGTGTGTATATATATAAGTCTCAGGGCCTGGACTGGGGTGAGTGTGTGTGTATATATATAAGTCTCAGGGCCTGGACTGTTGTGTGTGTGTATATATATAAGTCTCAGGGCCTGGACTGTGGTGTGTGTGTGTGTATATATAAGTATCAGGGCCTGGACTGTGGTGAGTGTGTGTGTATATATATAAGTCTCAGGGCCTGGACTGTGGTGTGTGTGTGTATATATATAAGTCTCAGGGCCTGGACTGTGGTGTGTGTGTGTATATATATATAAGTCTCAGTGCCTGGACTGTGGTGTGTGTGTGTGTATATATATAAGTCTCAGTGCCTGGACTGTGGTGTGTGTGTGTATATATATAAGTATCAGGGCCTGGACTGTGGTGTGTGTGTGTATATATATAAGTCTCATTGCCTGGACTGTGGTGAGCGTGTGTGTATATATATAAGTCTCAGTGCCTGGACTGTGGTGTGTGTGTGTGTATATATATAAGTCTCAGTGCCTGGACTGTGGTGTGTGTGTGTATATATCTAAATATCAGGGCCTGGACTGTGGTGTGTGTGTGTATATATATAAGTCTCAGTGCCTGGACTGTGGTGTGTGTGTGTATATATATAAGTCTCAGGGCCTGGACTGTGGTGTGTGTGTATATATATAAGTCTCAGTGCCTGGACTGTGGTGTGTGTGTGTATATATATAAGTATCAGGGCCTGGACTGTGGTGTGTGTGTGTATATATATAAGTCTCAGGGCCTGGACTGTGGTGTGTGTGTGTATATATATAAGTCTCAGGGCCTGGACTGTGGTGTGTGTGTGTATATATATAAGTATCAGGGCCTGGACTGTGGTGTTTGTGTGTGTATATATATAAGTCTCAGGTTCTGGACTGTGGTGTGTGTGTGTATATATATAAGTCTCAGGGCCTGGACTGGGGTGAGTGTGTGTGTATATATATAAGTCTCAGGGCCTGGACTGTGGTGTGTGTGTGTATATATATAAGTCTCAGGGCATGGACTGTGGTGTGTGTGTGTATATATATAAGTCTCAGGGCCTGGACTGGGGTGAGTGTGTGTATATATATAAGTCTCAGGTTCTGGACTGGGGTGAGTGTGTGTGTATATATATAAGTCTCAGGGCCTGGACTGTGGTGTGTGTGTGTGTATATATAAGTCTCAGGGCCTGGACTGTGGTGTGTGTGTGTATATATATAAGTCTCAGGGCCTGGACTGGGGTGAGTGTGTGTATATATATAAGTCTCAGGTTCTGGACTGGGGTGAGTGTGTATATATATATATAAGTCTCAGGGCCTGGACTGGGGTGAGTGTGTGTATATATATAAGTCTCAGGGCCTGGACTGGGGTGAGTGTGTGTGTATATATATAAGTCTCAGGTTCTGGACTGGGGTGAGTGTGTATATATATAAGTCTCAGGGCCTGGACTGTGGTGAGTGTGTATATATATATATATAAGTCTAAGGGCCTGGACTGTGGTGTGTGTGTGTATATATATAAGTCTCAGGGCCTGGACTGGGGTGAGTGTGTGTGTATATATATAAGTCTCAGGGCCTGGACTGTGGTGTGTGTGTGTATATATATAAGTCTCAGGGCCTGGACTGTGGTGTGTGTGTGTGTATATATATAAGTCTCTGGGCCTGGACTGTGGTGAGTGTGTGTGTATATATATAAGTCTCAGGGCCTGGACTGGGGTGAGTGTGTGTGTATATATATATAAGTCTCTGGGCCTGGACTGTGGTGAGTGTGTGTATATATATATAAGTCTCAGGGCCTGGACTGGGGTGAGTGTATGTATATATATATATAAGTCTCAGGGCATGGACTGTGGTGTGTGTGTGTATATATATATATAAGTCTCAGGGCCTGGACTGTGGTGTGTGTGTGTGTGTATATATATAAGTATCTGGGCCTGGACTGTGGTGTGTGTGTGTATATATATAAGTCTCAGGGCCTGGACTCTGGTGAGTGTGTGTATATATATAAGTCTCAGGGCCTGGACTGTGGTGTGTGTGTGTATATATATAAGTCTCAGGGCCTGGACTGGGGTGAGTGTGTGTATATATATAAGTCTCAGGGCCTGGACTGGGGTGAGTGTGTGTATATATATAAGTCTCAGTGCCTGGACTGTGGTGTGTGTGTGTATATATATAAGTCTCAGGGCCTGGACTGTGGTGTGTGTGTGTATATATATAAGTCTCAGGGCCTGGACTGTGGTGTGTGTGTGTATATATATAAGTCTCAGGGCCTGGACTGGGGTGAGTGTGTGTATATATATAAGTCTCAGGGCATGGACTGTGGTGTGTGTGTGTATATATATATAAGTCTCAGGGCCTGGACTGTTTTGAGTGTTTGTGTATATATATAAGTCTCAGGGCCTGGACTGTGGTGAGTGTGTGCGTATAAATATAAGTCTCTGGGCCTGGACTGTGGTGTGTGTGTATGTATATATATAAGTCTCAGGGCCTGGACTGGGGTGAGTGTGTGTATATATATAAGTCTCAGGGCCTGGACTGTGGTGTGTGTGTGCATATATATAAGTCTCAGGGCCTGGACTGTGGTGTGTGTGTGTATATATATAAGTCTCTGGGCCTGGACTGTGGTGTGTGTGTATGTATATATATAAGTATCAGGGTCTGGACTGTGGTGTTTGTGTGTATATATATAAGTCTCAGGGCATGGACTGTGGTGTTTGTGTGTGTATATATATAAGTCTCAGGGCCTGGACTGTGGTGTTTGTGTGTATATATATAAGTCTCAGGGCCTGGACTGTGGTGAGTGTGTGTATATATATAAGTCTCAGTGCCTGGACTGTGGTGTGTGTGTGTGTATATATATAAGTCTCAGGGCCTGGACTGTGGTGTTTGTGTGTATATATATAAGTCTCAGGTTCTGGACTGTGGAGAGTGTGTGTATATATAAGTCTCAGGGCCTGGACTGTGGTGTGTGTGTGTGTATATATATAAGTCTCAGGTTCTGGACTGTGGAGAGTGTGTGTATATATAAGTCTCAGGTTCTGGACTGTGGAGAGTGTGTGTATATATAAGTCTCAGGGCCTGGACTGTGGTGTGTGTGTATATATATATAAGTCTCTGGGCCTGGACTGTGGTGAGTGTGTATATATATATAAGTCTCAGTGCCTGGACTGTGGTGTGTGTGTGTGTATATATATAAGTCTCAGGGCCTGGACTGTGGTGTGTGTGTGTGTATATATATAAGTCTCAGTGCCTGGACTGTGTTGTGTGTGTGTGTATATATATAAGTCTCAGGGCCTGGACTGTTTTGAGTGTGTGTGTGTATATATATAAGTCTCAGGGCCTGGTCTGGGGTGAGTGTGTGTATATATACAAGTCTCAGTGCCTGGACTGTGGTGTGTGTGTGTGTATATATATAAGTCTCAGGGCCTGGACTGTTTTGAGTGTGTGTGTGTGTATATATATAAGTCTCAGGGCCTGGACTGTGGTGAGTGTGTGCGTATAAATATAAGTCTCAGGGCCTGGACTGTGGTGTGTGTGTGTGTATATATATAAGTCTCAGGGCCTGGACTGTTTTGAGTGTGTGAGTGTGTATATATATAAGTCTCAGGGCCTGGACTGTGGTGTGTGTGTGTGTACATATATAAGTCTCTGGGCATGGACTGTGGTGTGTGTGTGTGTATATATATAAGTCTCAGGTTCTGGACTGTGGTGTGTGTGTATATATATAAGTCTCAGGGCCTGGACTGTGGTGTGTGTGTGTGTATATATATAAGTCTCTGGGCATGGACTGTGGTGTGTTTGTGTATATATATAAGTCTCAGGGCCTGGACTGTGGTGTGTGTGTGTATATATATAAGTCTCAGGGCCTGGACTGTGGTGTGTGTGTGTATATATATAAGTCTCAGGGCCTGGACTGTGGTGTGTGTGTGTATTTATATAAGTCTCAGGGCCTGGACTGTGGTATGTGCGTGTATATATATAAGTCTCAGGGCCTGGACTGTGGTGTGTGTGTGTATATATATATAAGTGTCAGGGCCTGGACTGTGGTGTGTGTGTGTAAATATATAAGTCTCAGGGCCTGGACTGTGGTGTGTGTGTTTATATATATAAGTCTCAGGGTCTGGACTGTGGTGAGTGTGTATATATATATGTCTCAGGGCCTGGACTGTGGTGTGTGTGTGTATATATATAAGTCTCAGGGCCTGGACTGTGGTGTGTGTGTGCATATATATATAAAAGTCTCAGGGTCTGGACTGTGGTGTGTGTGTGTATATATATAAGTCTCTGGGCATGGACTGTGGTGTGTTTGTGTATATATATAAGTCTCAGGGCCTGGACTGTGGTGTGTGTGTGTATATATATAAGTCTCAGGTTCTGGACTGTGGTGTGTGTGTGTATATATATAAGTCTCAGGGCATGGACTGTGGTGTGTGTGTGTATATATATAAGTCTCAGGGCATGGACTGTGGTGTGTGTGTGTATATATATAAGTCTCAGGGCATGGACTGTGCTGTGTGTGTGTATATATATAAGTCTCTGGGCCTGGACTGTGGTGTGTGTGTGTATATATATATAAGTCTCAGGTTCTGGACTGTGGTGTGTGTGTGCATATATATAAGTCTCAAGGCATGGACTGTGGTGTGTGTGTGTATATATATAAGTCTCAGGGCATGGACTGTGGTGTGTGTGTGTATATATATAAGTCTCAGGGCATGGACTGTGCTGTGTGTGTGTATATATATAAGTCTCAGGGCATGGACTGTGGTGTGTGTGTGTATATATATAAGTCTCAGGGCCTGGACTGTGCTGTGTGTGAGTATATATATAAGTCTCAGGGCATGGACTGTGGTGTGTGTGTGTATATATATAAGTCTCAGGGCATGGACTGTGGTGTGTGTGTGTATATATATAAGTCTCAGGGCCTGGACTGTGCTGTGTGTGTGTATATATATAAGTCTCAGGGCCTGGACTGTGCTGTGTGTGTGTATATATATAAGTCTCAGGGCATGGACTGTGGTGTGTGTGTGTGTGTATATATATAAGTCTCAGGGCATGGACTGTGCTGTGTGTGTGTATATATATATAAGTCTCAGGGCCTGGACTGTGGTGTGTGTGTGTATATATATATAAGTCTCAGGTTCTGGACTGTGGTGTGTGTGTGTATATATATAAGTCTCAGGGCCTGGACTATGGTGTGTGTGTGTATATATATAAGTCTCAGGGCCTGGACTGTGGTGTGTGTGTATATATATATAAGTCTCAGGGCCTGGACTGTGGTGTGTGTGTGTATATATATATAAGTCTCAGGGCCTGGTCTGTGGTGAGTGTGTGTGTATATATATAAGTCTCAGGGCCTGGACTGTTTTGAGTGTGTGAGTGTGTATATATATAAGTCTCAGGGCCTGGACTGTGGTGTGTGTGTGTGTACATATATAAGTCTCTGGGCATGGACTGTGGTGAGTGTGTGTGTATATATATAAGTCTCAGGGCATGGACTGTGGTGTGTGTGTATATATATAAGTCTCAGGGCCTGGACTGTGGTGTGTGTGTGTATATATATAAGTCTCAGGGCATGGACTGTGGTGTGTGTGTGTATATATATAAGTCTCAGGGCATGGACTGTGCTGTGTGTGTGTATATATATAAGTCTCAGGGCCTGGACTGTGGTGTGTGTGTGTATATATATATAAGTCTCAGGTTCTGGACTGTGGTGTGTGTGTGTATATATATAAGTCTCAGGGCCTGGACTATGGTGTGTGTGTGTATATATATAAGTCTCAGGGCCTGGACTGTGGTGTGTGTGTATATATATATAAGTCTCAGGGCCTGGACTGTGGTGTGTGTGTGTATATATATAAGTCTCAGGGCCTGGACTGTGGTGTGTGTGTGTATATATATAAGTCTCAGGGTCTGGACTGTGGTGTGTGTGTGTGTATATATATAAGTCTCAGGGCCTGGACTGTGGTGTGTGTGTATATATATAAGTCTCAGGGCATGGACTGTGGTGTTTGTGTGTGTATATATATAAGTCTCAGGGCCTGGACTGTGGTGTTTGTGTGTGTATATATATAAGTCTCAGGGCCTGGACTGTGGTGTTTGTGTGTATATATATATAAGTCTCAGGGCCTGGACTGTGGTGTGTGTGTGTGTATATATATAAGTCTCAGGGCCTGGATTGTGGTGTTTGTGTGTGTATATATATAAGTCTCAGGGCCTGGACAGTGGTGTTTGTGTGTGTATATATATAAGTCTCAGGGCCTGGACTGTGGTGTTTGTGTGTATATATATAAGTCTCAGGGCCTGGACTGTGGTGTGTGTGTGTGTATATATATAAGTCTCAGGGCCTGGACTGTGGAGAGTGTATGTATATATATAAGTCTCAGGGCCTGGACTGTGGTGTGTGTGTATGTGTATATATATAAGTATCAGGGCCTGGACTGTGGTGTGTGTGTGTGTATATATATAAGTCTCAGGGCCTGGACTGTGGTGTGTGTGTGTGTATATATATAAGTCTCAGGGCCTGGACTGTGGAGAGTGTATGTATATATATAAGTCTCAGGGCCTGGACTGTGGTGTGTGTGTGTGTATATATATAAGTCTCAGGGCCTGGACTGTGGTGTGTGTGTGTATATATATATAAGTCTCAGGGCATGGACTGTGGTGTGTGTGTGTATATATATATAAGTCTCAGGGCCTGGACTGTGGTGTGTGTGTGTATATATATAAGTCTCAGGGCATGGACTGTGGTGTGTGTGTGTATATAAATAAGTCTCAGGGCATGGACTGTGGTGTGTGTGTGTATATATATAAGTCTCAGGGCCTGGACTGTGGTGTTTGTGTGTGTATATATATAAGTCTCAGGGCATGGACTGTGGTGTGTGTGTGTATATATATAAGTCTCAGGGCCTGGACTGTGGTGTTTGTGTATATATATATAAGTCTCAGGTCATGGACTGTGGTGTGTGTGTATATATATAAGTCTCAGGGCATGGACTGTGGTGTGTGTGTATATATATAAGTCTCAGGGCATGGACTGTGGTGTGTGTGTGTGTGTATATATATAAGTCTCAGGGTCTGGACTGTGGTGTGTGTGTGTATATATATATAAGTCTCAGGGCCTGGACTGTGGTGTTTGTGTATATATATAAGTCTCAGGGCATGGACTGTGGTGTGTGTGTGTGTGTATATATATAAGTCTCAGGGCATGGACTGTGGTGTTTGTGTATATATATAAGTCTCAGGGCATGGACTGTGGTGTGTGTGTGTGTGTATATATATAAGTCTCAGGGCCTGGACTGTGGTGTTTGTGTATATATATAAGTCTCAGGGCATGGACTGTGGTGTGTGTGTGTGTGTATATATATAAGTCTCAGGGCCTGGACTGTGGTGTTTGTGTATATATATAAGTCTCAGGGCCTGGACTGTGGTGTTTGTGTATATATATAAGTCTCAGGGCATGGACTGTGGTGTGTGTGTGTGTATATATAAGTCTCAGGGCCTGGAGTGTGGTGTTTGTGTATATATATAAGTCTCAGGGCATGGACTGTGGTGTGTGTGTGTGTATATATATATAAGTCTCAGGGTCTGGACTGTGGTGTTTGTGTATATATATAAGTCTCAGGGCATGGACTGTGGTGTGTGTGTGTGTGTATATATATAAGTCTCAGGGCCTGGACTGTGGTGTTTGTGTATATATATAAGTCTCAGGGCATGGACTGTGGTGTGTGTGTGTGTGTATATATATAAGTCTCAGGGTCTGGACTGTGGTGTGTGTGTGTATATATATATATATATAAGTCTCAGGGCCTGGACTGTGGTGTGTGTGTGTATATAAATAAGTCTCAGGGCCTGGACTGTGGTGTGTGTGTGTGTATATATATAAGTCTCAGGGCATGGACTGTGGTGTGTGTGTGTATATAAATAAGTCTCAGGGCCTGGACTGTGGTGTTTGTGTGTATATATATAAGTCTCAGGGCATGGACTGTGGTGTGTGTGTGTATATATATAAGTCTCAGGGCATGGACTGTGGTGTGTGTGTGTATATAAATAAGTCTCAGGGCCTGGACTGTGGTGTTTGTGTGTATATATATAAGTCTCAGGGCCTGGACTGTGGTGTTTGTGTGTATATATATAAGTCTCAGGGCATGGACTGTGGTGTGTGTGTGTATATAAATAAGTCTCAGGGCCTGGACTGTGGTGTTTGTGTGTATATATATAAGTCTCAGGGCCTGGACTGTGGTGTTTGTGTGTATATATATAAGTCTCAGGGCCTGGACTGTGGTGTGTGTGTGTGTATATATATAAGTCTCAGGGCATGGACTGTGGTGTGTGTGTGTATATAAATAAGTCTCAGGGCCTGGACTGTGGTGTTTGTGTGTATATATATCAGTCTCAGGGCCTGGACTGTGGTGTTTGTGTGTATATATATAAGTCTCAGGGCATGGACTGTGGTGTGTGTGTGTATATAAATAAGTCTCAGGGCCTGGACTGTGGTGTTTGTGTGTATATATATATAAGTCTCAGGGCCTGGACTGTGGTGTTTGTGTGTATATATATAAGTCTCAGGGCATGGACTGTGGTGTGTGTGTGTATATAAATAAGTCTCAGGGTCTGGACTGTGGTGTGTGTGTATATATATAAGTCTCTGGGCCTGGACTGTGGTGTGTGTGTGTGTATATATATAAGTCTCAGGGCATGGACTGTGGTGTGTGTGTGTATATAAATAAGTCTCAGGGCCTGGACTGTGGTGTTTGTGTGTGTATATATATAAGTCTCAGGGCCTGGACTGTGGTGTTTGTGTGTATATATATAAGTCTCAGGGCATGGACTGTGGTGTGTGTGTGTATATAAATAAGTCTCAGGGCCTGGACTGTGGTGTGTGTGTGTATATAAATAAGTCTCAGGGCCTGGACTGTGGTGTTTGTGTGTATATATATAAGTCTCAGGGCCTGGACTGTGGTGTGTGTGTGTATATATATAAGTCTCAGGGCCTGGACTGTGGTATGTGTGTGTATATATATATATATATGTCTCAGGGCCTGGACTGTGGTGTGTGTGTGTATATATAAGTCTCAGGGCATGGACTGTGGTGTGTGTGTATATATATAAGTCTCAGGGCATGGACTGTGGTGTGTGTGTGTGTGTATATATATAAGTCTCAGGGTCTGGACTGTGGTGTGTGTGTGTATATATATATAAGTCTCAGGGCCTGGACTGTGGTGTTTGTGTATATATATAAGTCTCAGGGCATGGACTGTGGTGTGTGTGTGTGTGTATATATATAAGTCTCAGGGCCTGGACTGTGGTGTTTGTGTATATATATAAGTCTCAGGGCATGGACTGTGGTGTGTGTGTGTGTGTATATATATAAGTCTCAGGGCCTGGACTGTGGTGTTTGTGTATATATATAAGTCTCAGGGCATGGACTGTGGTGTGTGTGTGTGTGTATATATATAAGTCTCAGGGCCTGGACTGTGGTGTTTGTGTATATATATAAGTCTCAGGGCCTGGACTGTGGTGTTTGTGTATATATATAAGTCTCAGGGCATGGACTGTGGTGTGTGTGTGTGTATATATAAGTCTCAGGGCCTGGAGTGTGGTGTTTGTGTATATATATAAGTCTCAGGGCATGGACTGTGGTGTGTGTGTGTGTATATATATATAAGTCTCAGGGTCTGGACTGTGGTGTTTGTGTATATATATAAGTCTCAGGGCATGGACTGTGGTGTGTGTGTGTGTGTATATATATAAGTCTCAGGGCCTGGACTGTGGTGTTTGTGTATATATATAAGTCTCAGGGCATGGACTGTGGTGTGTGTGTGTGTGTATATATATAAGTCTCAGGGTCTGGACTGTGGTGTGTGTGTGTATATATATATAAGTCTCAGGGCCTGGACTGTGGTGTGTGTGTGTATATAAATAAGTCTCAGGGCCTGGACTGTGGTGTTTGTGTGTATATATATAAGTCTCAGGGCCTGGACTGTGGTGTTTGTGTGTATATATATAAGTCTCAGGGCATGGACTGTGGTGTGTGTGTGTATATAAATAAGTCTCAGGGTCTGGACTGTGGTGTGTGTGTATATATATAAGTCTCTGGGCCTGGACTGTGGTGTGTGTGTGTGTATATATATAAGTCTCAGGGCATGGACTGTGGTGTGTGTGTGTACATAAATAAGTCTCAGGGCCTGGACTGTGGTGTTTGTGTGTGTATATATATAAGTCTCAGGGCCTGGACTGTGGTGTTTGTGTGTATATATATAAGTCTCAGGGCATGGACTGTGGTGTGTGTGTGTATATAAATAAGTCTCAGGGCCTGGACTGTGGTGTGTGTGTGTATATAAATAAGTCTCAGGGCCTGGACTGTGGTGTGTGTGTGTATATATATAAGTCTCAGGGCCTGGACTGTGGTATGTGTGTGTATATATATATATAAGTCTCAGGGCCTGGACTGTGGTGTGTGTGTGTATATATAAGTCTCAGGGCCTGGACTGTGGTGTGTGTGTGTATATAAATAAGTCTCAGGGCCTGGACTGTGGTGTGTGTGTGTGTATATATATAAGTCTCAGGGCATGGACTGTGGTGTGTGTGTGTATATATATAAGTCTCAGGGCCTGGACTGTGGTGTGTGTGTGTGTATATATATAAGTCTCAGCGCATGGACTGTGATGTGTGTGTGTATATAAATAAGTCTCAGGGCCTGGACTGTGGTGTGTGTGTGTGTATATATATAAGTCTCAGGGCATGGACTGTGGTGTGTGTGTGTGTATATATATATAAGTCTCAGGGCCTGGAGTGTGGTGTGTGTGTGTATATAAATAAGTCTCAGGGCCTGGACTGTGGTGTTTGTGTGTATATATATAAGTCTCAGGGCATGGACTGTGGTGTGTGTGTGTGTATATATAAGTCTCAGGGCCTAGACTGTGGTGTGTGTGTGTGTATATATATAAGTCTCAGGGCCTGGACTGTGGTGTGTGTGTATATATATAAGTCTCAGGGCCTGGACTGTGGTGTTTGTGTGTATATATATAAGTCTCAGGGCCTGGACTGTGGTGTGTGTGTGTATATGTATAAGTCTCAGGTTCTGGACTGTGGTATGTGTGTATATATATATATATATAAGTCTCAGGGCCTGGACTGTGGTGTGTGTGTGTATATATATAAGTCTCAGGGCCTGGACTGTGGTGTTTGTGTGTATATATATAAGTCTCAGGGCCTGGACTGTGGTGAGTGTGTGTATATATATAAGTCTCAGGGCATGGACTGTGGTGTGTGTGTGTATATATATCTAAGTCTCAGGTTCTGGACTGTGGTGTGTGTGTATATATATATAAGTCTCAGGGCATGGACTGTGGTGTGTGTGTGTATATATATAAGTCTCAGGGCCTGGACTGTGGTGTTTGTGTATATATATATAAGTCTCAGGGCATGGACTGTGGTGTGTGTGTGTATATATATATAAGTCTCAGGTTCTGGACTGTGGTGTGTGTGTGTATTTATATAAGTCTCAGGGCATGGACTGTGGTGTGTGTGTATATATATAAGTCTCAGGGCCTGGACTGTGGTGTGTGTGTGTATTTATATAAGTCTCAGGGCATGGACTGTGGTGTGTGTGTGTATATATATAAGTCTCAGGGCCTGGACTGTGGTGTGTGTGTGTATATATATAAGTCTCAGGGCCTGGACTGTGGTGTGTGTGTGTATTTATATAAGTCTCAGGGCATGGACTGTGGTGTGTGTGTGTATATATATAAGTATCAGGGCCTGGACTGTGGTATGTGTGTGTGTATATATATAAGTCTCAGGGCCTGGACTGTGGTGTGTGTGTGTATATATATAAGTCTCAGGGCCTGGACTGTGGTGTGTGTGTATGTATATATATAAGACTCAGGGCCTGCACTGTGGTGAGTGTGTGTATATATATATAAGTCTCAGGGCATGGACTGTGGTGTGTGTGTATGTATATATATAAGTCTCAGGGCCTGCACTGTGGTGAGTGTGTGTGTATATATATAAGTCTCAGGGCATGGACTGTGGTGTGTGTGTGTATATATATATAAGTCTCAGGGCATGGACTGTGGTGTGTGTGTATGTATATATATAAGTCTCAGGGCCTGGACTGTGGTGTGTGTGTGTATATATATAAGTCTCAGGGCCTGCACTGTGGTGAGTGTGTGTGTATATATATAAGTCTCAGGGCCTGGACTGTGGTGTGTGTGTGTATATATATAAGTCTCAGGGCCTGGACTGTGGTGTGTGTGGGATATATATAAGTCTCAGGGCCTGGACTGTGGTGTGTGTGTGTGTGTGTATATATATAAGTATCAGGGCCTGGACTGTGGTGTGTGTGTGTATATATATAAGTCTCAGGGCCTGGACTGTGGTGTGTGTGTCTATATATATAAGTCTCAGGGCATGGACTGTGGTGTGTGTGTGTATATATATAAGTCTCAGGGCATGGACTGTGGTGTGTGTGTATATATATAAGTATCAGGGCCTGGACTGTGGTGTGTGTGTGTATATATATAAGTCTCTGGGCCTGGACTGTGGTGTGTGTGTGTATATATATAAGTCTCTGGGCCTGGACTGTGGTGTGCGTATATATATATAAGTCTCAGAGCCTGGACTGTGGTGTGTGTGTGTGTGTATATATATAAGTCTCAGGGCCTGGACTGTGGTGTGTGTGTGTATATATAAGTCTCAGGGCCTGGACTGTGGCGTCTGTGTGTATATATATATAAGTCTCAGGGCCTGGACTGTGGTGTGTGTGTGTATATATATAAGTCTCTGGGCCTGGACTGTGGTGTGTGTGTGTATATATATATAAGTCTCTGGGCCTGGACTGTGGTGTGTGTATATATATATAAGTCTCAGGGCCTGGACTGTGGTGTGTGTGTGTATATATATATAAGTCTCTGGGCCTGGACTGTGGTGTGTGTATATATATATAAGTCTCAGGGCCTGGACTGTGGTGTGTGTGTGTGTGTATATATATAAGTCTCTGGGCCTGGACTGTGGTGTGTGTGTGTATATATATAAGTCTCTGGGCCTTGACTGTGGTGTGTGTGTGTATATATATAAGTCTCAGGGCCTTGACTGTGGTGTCTGTGTGTATATATATAAGTCTCTGTGCCTGGACTGTGGTGTGTGTGTATATATATAAGTCTCAGGGCCTGGACTGTGGTGTGTGTGTGTATATATATATAAGTCTCTGTGCCTGGACTGTGGTGTGTGTGTGTATATATATAAGTCTCAGGGCCTTGACTGTGGTGTCTGTGTGTATATATATAAGTCTCTGTGCCTGGACTGTGGTGTGTGTGTATATATATAAGTCTCATGGCCTGGACTGTGGTGTGTGTGTGTGTATATATATAAGTCTCTGTGCCTGGACTGTGGTGTGTGTGTGTATATATATAAGTCTCAGGGCCTTGACTGTGGTGTCTGTGTGTATATATATAAGTCTCAGGGCCTTGACTGTGGTGTCTGTGTGC